>NW_007727422.1:0-1844 GCF_000696425.1 Galeopterus variegatus | reverse complement strand
CCATGAGTAGAAGCAGCCTGAGGCCCGCACCAGATGCAGCTGTCCCAGAATCGCAAGCCAAATAAACCTCTGTTCTTCATAAATTACCCAGTCTCAGGTATTTCTGTTATAGCAACACAAAACGGACTAATACACCATCTGAGCAGCTAAGATTTTCAAATGAAGTATTATATACTTAATTTCTTAAAGGGCTGGCCTGTTAGCTCAGCTCGTTAGAGCGTGTTGCTGATAACACCAAAGTCCAGGGTTTGATCCCTGTACTGGCCAGCTGCAAAGAAAAAAAAAGAAAAAGAAAAAGTTACTTTCCTGGACATTTATTTGATTCTTTTAAGTTCAAATGTGAATCATTTGTCATGTGTGATTATTTCTGTTGAATGTATACAGCACTTTGTGTGTGTGTGTGTGTGTGTGTGGGCACTGGCTGGTATGAGGATCTGAACCCTTGACCTTGGTATTATTAGCACTAGCTCTAACCGAGTGAGCTAACCAACCGGCTGTGTATACAGTACTTTTTAAAGATGAATACTTGGTGGCCTTATTTGTTCTAATATCTCTGGGTCTAAATTACAAGGTATCAAAATTGTTACTCATTTTTTTCAAATTGTGTTTAGAGATCTTGTAATAAATATGAAATAATAATATAAAATTAAGAATTGTATCAAAGATAACACAAAAATCATTATCTATTGGGCCGGCCCAGTGGCACACTGCTACAGTGCGCCACTTGGGAGCGCGGTGGCGCTCCCGCCGAGGGTTCGGATCCCATGTGGAGACCGGTTCCCGCTCACTGGCTGAGTGAGGTGCGGGGGCAACACTGAGGGTTGCAATCCCATTGCCGGTCCCGGTCCGGTACAGGTGCGACACTGAGGGTTGCGATCCGTTGCCGGACACGAAAAAAGACAAAAAGGAAAAAAAAAGTCATTATCTATAAACTGAAAAAATAAAAACTGCAGAACAACACCCATTTATAATCTCACAGTTCTGTAGGTCAGAGAAACATGGACAGACTTGGCTGGGTTCACTGCTTAGGATCAAACAAGATTGAGATCCAAGTGCCAGCTGGGCTGAGTTTTTATCAGGAGGGCCTGGGGAAGAATCCACTCCTAAGCTCATTCAGGTTGTTGGCATAATTCAGTTCCTTGTGGTTGTAACTCTGAGATTCCAGTTTCCTCCTGGCCATCAGCTGGGGGCCACTCTCACCTTCTAGTGGTACCAGCAATGGTGCATCAAATATTTCTCACACTTGGAGTCTGTCTGCTCCATCTGCTTCCAACCACAGAAGATTCTCTGCTTTTAAAGGGTTCATGTGATTAGATTGGGCCCACATGGATAATCTTTTTAATAACTCAGTCAACTGATTAGTAACATTAATTACATCTGCAAAATCCACTTTGCTATACAGCATAACACAATCATGGGTGTGATATCTCACTACATTCACAGATTCCACCTGCACTTGAGAAGATTATACAAGGGTGAATATAACTGGAGGTTATTCTTAGAATTCTGTTGGCCACACGGAGCCTGCCCCTGTCCTTTTCAATCTCTGGTTCTTCCATTTTTCCTTCCTACAAGATGGTCCATATGCTTTCCATAGGTTTTTGCTTGACTGTTTCTTACAACCCCCAGGTAGCCGGTGTTTGTTTCTGTTGCCTACAACCCTCAAGCCCTAACTGACCCATCTCCATTTACCAACATCTTCATCTACATAATTTCACTTTATTACAGTCAGCACCCACAGTGAGGTAAGCATTATTTTGCATATTTTAGAAATAATGACCTTCAGAAGGAAAGATGGCGACGGGTCTGAGCGGCCTGCCAGGAGACAGCGCGATCCTGTGAGC
>NW_007727421.1:521043-560074 GCF_000696425.1 Galeopterus variegatus | reverse complement strand
GTCTGAAGGGTGCCAGGAAGGATCTGGCACTTGTGTCTCTTACTTGCCAAGAGCAGGCTGGTGACTGGAGAAGAGACCAGGTTCTGAGGCCCGTGCCCATGGGGCCCGAGTGACTGGCCATGACCATAACCAGTGAGCAGAATGGGGCGGACGGGGGGCACCCGGCTCAGCAGGAGCAGCAGCCATGAGGATCTCCACCACTCCACAGGCCCTTTCCTTCAGGAACTGCCTTTGGAGCCTGCCCCATGCTCCTTTGTGCCTAGCAGGTGCTCAGCAGATGGTTGTTGACCGGCTGAGTGAGGGCATTTGACTTCTCTGAACCCGTTTCCTTGTTGTTGGAATGAGACTCTTACTTCCAGGCTCTTTACACTCCTAGAGTCCCCTGTGCCATGAGCCCCTGGCTTCCCTGTGTCTTGCACCTGGTGACCTGCTGCCTTGGCTGCTTCCTGCTAGGCTCTGCGTGTTGTGGTCTTGGCNAAAAAAAAAAAATCAAAATGTTGTTGTAAATAAAGCTGAAGCCCCCCTTGTCCTCCCCCTCCAATCCTAAAGCCTCCTCAGCAGTGTTAACACTGGGCATGTGTGTCCCAGAGCCCTACTGAGGGACACTCCCCCCGCCCGCCCTGCCTTAGGACAGTGCTGCTATCAGCACCCTTAGGTGCCTCCAATTCCATCCTTTCTAGTGACCTTCTCCCCTAGGCCCCCCAGCTCAGCATCATGCTCTTAAAGGAAACCCTCTAAGTAAACATGTGCTGTTGAATTCTGAATAGCTGTTGGTTAATCAGGAGCTGAGACTAAGGGCTGAATAGTAAAGGGTGGGTCCAAGTGATTGTGAAAATACCACTTGGCAGAATTAGACGTCTGGATTGGCCATTAGTGCATAGGAAGGGACCCTGCGTCTCCGGGCTGCTCTGGCGGATGCTGTGCAGCTGCTCCACAACAATGCTGGAATTAGCCTTCATTCAGGGCCTGACCCAGAGGGGTGTGGCCACCCTATATTGCCTTAGCTTTCATGTATCTATTTACATGTTGATAAGTTTTTCTTACAGAGGAAAAGAAAAAGAAAAGGAAAAAAAAAATAGCACCAGGCATAGCACTTTCATTTAAGTGCAGACACATCAGAGCTTTTTGTTAAAGATAAGAAACAATTGCTTCCACTTCAGGCTCAAATGTTATCTTAGCCGACTGCCAGAGCTGCTCTGTAATTAGTCTGCTGTCTGGAAAGCTCTCAAAATGTCAATTCATCTAAGAGTTTCAAGCTGGAATTGCCTCTCCAGTTTGATGCCAAAGGCTCCTTTCGGCTAAGATGATTATTATACCGTCAAATATTTTTAAAGCAATTTTATTTAAAAATAAGGAAGTGAAGTGAGTGAGGATTAATCAGCTACTCACTGCTAGCACCTTAGCACTTTACCTGCGTTTTCCCAGGGAGCCCTCCAGTAGCCTGGTGTCGAGGGACATTTGCCCCACGTTGGGATGTGGGGGCTCCGATGAATCTGCATGGCCTTACGGGTTCCAGGTCTGGGCTTGTCCACCCTCCTAAGAGCTGCCTGACCAGGAGGAAAGGTAGAGAAAGACAAAGGCGGTGCCAAAGTTTAGGAAATACTGTCTGTCTTTGAACCAAATGCATTTTTAGTTGAAAGCAGCCTAGAAAACATTTTTTTTAAATGTGTTTTCATAAAGCAAAATTACACTCAGCATCCCTTCTTTTATGGTTTCTCAACCACATTTTTCCTTAGAGAAATGTAGGACAGCTAAGTAGAAATTAAATTTTCCATACGTAAACAGACACGGAGACAGCTGGCTTTCATTGTGCAACAGCTCTGGGCTGGGAATATCGGCTGAGCATTCAAGAAGCTTTTATTCTCTTATTTTTAAACAGGTTGGCTTCTCTCCCAATTACGAATATAATAAATATCCTTTGTAGAAATGTATGTGTTACTGAGAAGCATCGAGAAGAAAATTAAAATTCCTGGATGCTCACTACCCTAAGACGGTCACAGTCAAAGCTACACACAGCCTCTCTCTAGGGAGCTTTCATTTCCTGGGGTCCTGTCTGTCATTAGGTCGAACGTGCAGTGGCATTTATCCCGGGGCCCGAAAGCTGACAAAGGCTTCTTCCCACCCAAAGCCCATCGGAAATAACTGCTCTGGTCCCTACTGCCTCCTGCCCCAGCTGGTCTGGTATTTCTGTGGCTTTCTCCTGCCTTGTGGAAGAGATGAGCACAACGCAGCTTTGCATGTTTTGTCCAGTCCTTGGTGTCTGAAGGGTGCCAGGAAGGATCTGGCACTTGTGTCTCTTACTTGCCAAGAGCAGGCTGGNGAACCACCCCCTTAATTGAATATTCATGTGATAGCATGAATATGTATTAGACAGTGAAACTGTAAAAGTTGAATGCCAGCAGAAAGCAGGGTTATTGCTCACTTTCCTGGGGCCAACCCGCACTTCGCTGGCTGAGGTATGTGTTTTACTTCTGTGTTAAGCTTACCTTTAGCAGGTGGTTGCTCACTCTTTTGAGCCAGCCTGTACTCTGTACTAAACTTTAAGTGTGTATTTCTTACATTTGTGTTAAACTCAGTGTGGGCCCGGCTCAGTCTCTGGGACCATGCCACACTCTCTGCGAAATCTGTATCTCTTATCTGTCATATTAAACATGTTCTCACTTTCTGCTGTGACTCTAACCTTGAATTTTTTCCTATGGCAGGGTCAAGAACGTGGTAAGAGGATGGGGTGGGTTGAGGCTGATTATCAGGCCTCCCAGACCCTCTCCTCCAGCACTGGAATTCTCTTTTCACTCAGTATAATTCCCTAGACATTCATCTAGGTTGTTGTGTGTATCTATATTGTGTTCTTTTTATCACTGAGTAGTATTCCATGATATGGACATACCATAGTTTAATCTTTCACCCATGAAGGACATCTGGGTTGCTTCCAGTTTCTGGCTATTAAGAATAAAGCGGCTCTGAACATACTTGTACAGGATTTTGTGTGAACATAAGTTTTCACTTCTCTGGAATAAATGCCCAGTAGTGCAGCTGCTGGGTTGTAGGGTAGTTGCACGTTTAGTGTCATAAGAACCCACCAAATTGTTTTCCAGAGTGGTTGCTCTGTTTCACATCCCCACCAGCAATGTGTGAGTGATCCAGTTTCCCAGCATCCTTGCCAGCATTGGATGTCGTCACTATTTTTTATTTTAGCATTAGAATAGTTGTGTAGTAGCACCTCCCTGCGGTTTTAATTGGCATTTCCTTAATGATGATGATGGTTTTGTGTGCTTATTTGCCATCTGTATATCCTCTTTGGTAAAATGTCTCTTAGTGTCTTTTTCCTGTCTTCCAATTAGATTGTTTGGTTTTACTGTTGAGTTTTGAGAGTTCTTTACCTATTTTATAAACTAGCTCTTTATTGGATCTGCGGTTTGCAAAGATTTTCCCCCAGTCTTTAGGGGTCTTTTCATCCTCGTCACAGGGTCCTTCACAGAGCAGAAGTTTAACATTTTGCTGACCTCCTATTTGTCAATTTTTTCTTTTATGGATCATGCTGTTGGCGCCAAGTCTTAAGAATTCTATGTCCAGCCCTACATCCTATTTTTTNGAACCACCCCCTTAATTGAATATTCATGTGATAGCATGAATATGTATTAGACAGTGAAACTATAAAAGTTGAATGCCAGCAGAAAGCAGGGTTATTGCTCACTTTCCTGGGGCCAACCCGCACTTCGCTGGCTGAGGTATGTATGTTTTACTTCTGTGTTAAGCTTACCTTTAGCAGGTGGTTGCTCACTCTTTTGAGCCAGCCTGTACTCTGTACTAAACTTTAAGTGTGTATTTCTTACATTTGTGTTAAACTCAGTGTGGGCCCGGCTCAGTCTCTGGGACCATGCCACACTCTCTGCGAAATCTGTATCTCTTATCTGTCATATTAAACATGTTCTCACTTTCTGCTGTGACTCTAACCTTGAATTTTTTCCTATGGCAGGGTCAAGAACGTGGTAAGAGGATGGGGTGGGTTGAGGCTGATTATCAGGCCTCCCAGACCCTCTCCTCCAGCACTGGAATTCTCTTTTCACTCAGTATAATTCCCTAGACATTCATCTAGGTCGTTGTGTGTATCTATATTGTGTTCTTTTTATCACTGAGTAGTATTCCATGATATGGACATACCATAGTTTAATCTTTCACCCATGAAGGACATCTGGGTTGCTTCCAGTTTCTGGCTATTAAGAATAAAGCGGCTCTGAACATACTTGTACAGGATTTTGTGTGAACATAAGTTTTCACTTCTCTGGAATAAATGCCCAGTAGTGCAGCTGCTGGGTTGTAGGGTAGTTGCACGTTTAGTGTCATAAGAACCCACCAAATTGTTGAATGCCCAGTAGCCGGAGCTGGAGACGGAGCTGGAGACAGAGCTGGAGCCAGACCTGGAGCTGGTGTGGGCGGTGAGAGAGGGTTGGCCAGGAGCAGAGAGGACAGACGTGAGAAGCAGGGCCTGTGAGTGTGGGAAGAAGTGTGTCGAGTGCTGTTGGCAATGCCAGGAATGAGCCTGGGAGGCCGCAGGGGCCAAGTCCCAGAAGGGCCTTGGGTTCCAGCCACCTCTGTCTGATTATGCGGAGGATTCCAGTAAATACTGTGTAGCACTCGACAACTCACTGTTTCTCCTAAGAGCCGAGGGACTCCATTAGTTCTTTTTTTTTAAATTAAACTTTTTATTTTGAAATAACTGTACAGTCACATGCAGTTGAAAGAAATAACACAAGAGGTCCTGTGGGCCTTCACCCAGTCTCCCCAGTGGTAACATCTTGCAAAACAATATAGGACCAGGTCGCAGCCGGCATATGACGCTGGTGCAGTCAAGACACAGAACAGCGCCAACACAAGGACTGCTTCTGTGCGCTTTGACAGCTACACACACTTCCTGCCTGGCCCACTCCTTCATCAGCCCCTGACAACCACCAATTTGTTCTGTTTCTATAATTTTGTCATTTTAAGAATGTTATATAAATGGAACCACACAGTAAGTACCCTTTTGGAATTGATATAGGAGGTGCTTAGTTTCCCTTAGTTTGGGTTTCAGACCACCTCTGGGTTTCAAGCTGCTCCCCGAGGCCTCAGGCCCCTCCCCTAGGTCCTCCCCTAGAGGAGAGTTACTGTTGCTTGTGGGACCTATCTTCCGCACCCACGCAGTAAGATTGAGGCCACCAGGGGTGGGCTTATGCAAATCTAGTAGCTAAGCATGCTCAGTAATAGGATTTACACAGGCTTCTACGACCCCAGTGACAGAGCATGCTCAGTGGAAGGGCGTTCATCCTGTGAATGACCTTCCACTAGGGATGCTAAAGAGCACAGAATATTCTTGAATATGTTCAGTGCATGTGATAGGATTTGACCAATGAACATGCTCCAAAAAGAAACCAACTGAACATGTACAAGACTATGTTACATAACAGGGAACCACCCCCTTAATTGAATATTCATGTGATAGCATGAATATGTATTAGACAGTGAAACTGTAAAAGTTGAATGCCAGCAGAAAGCAGGGTTATTGCTCACTTTCCTGGGGCCAACCCGCACTTCGCTGGCTGAGGTATGTATGTTTTACTTCTGTGTTAAGCTTACCTTTAGCAGGTGGTTGCTCACTCTTGTGTGAGGAGTGAGGTTTAGGCCCAGGTTCATGTGACCATGGACATCCAATTGCTCCAGCACCATTTGTTAAAAAGACTATTCTTCCTCCACTGGATTTTCTTTGCACCTGTCAGAAACCAGCTGGCCATACTTGTGTGGGTCTCTTTCTGGGGTCTCTGTTCTGTCCCATGGACCTGTGTGCATCCGTCCACCAGCACCACATTGTGTTCATCACCGTGGCTGTGGAGTGAGCCTTAATACTGAGTCCTGTGATGCCTCCCACTTTATTCCTCTTCATCGAAACTGCCTTAGCTATTTTAGTTTCTATGCCTTTCTATAAAAATTTTCGAATAAACTTGCTTATATCCAACAAATCTTGCAGGCATTTCAATAGAAATTTGATTAAGCCTCTAGATCATTTGGGGGAGAATGGATATCTTTACTGTGTTGTATCATCAACCCATGAGCACAACACCTCTATTCTTTTTATATCTTTTATTTCTTTCATCAGCATTTTGTAGTTTTCAGCATACAAGATTGCACAGGCTTTATTAGATTTACATCTAAGTTTTTTTTTCCCTGAGTGAGCGTAAATGGCAATGTATTTTTAGTTTTGGTGCCTACAGGTTCACTGACAATATCCACAAATTCAAGTGATTTTTGTGAATTAATTTTTGTATCTATGATCTTACTAAACTCATTTGTAGCTTCCTGGGATTTTCTTTATGGACAATCACATCATTTGCAGATATGGACAGCTTTATTTCTTTCCATTCTGCTCTGCATCCATTTTAGTTCCTTTTCTTGCCCTGTTGCACCTGCTAGAACTTCTGCCACTATGTTGATAAGAATGGACGTCCTTGCCTTGTTTCCATTCTTAGGGGCTGTTATGGGATGAAGTATGTTTCCCCCAAATTCATGTTGAAGCCCTAACTCCCAGTACCTCAGAACGTGACTGTATCAGAGATGGGGACTTTACAGAGGTAACTCAGGTAAAATGAGACCCTTAGGGTGGGTCCTACCTAATCCAACATGACTCTGGCGTCCTCGTAAACAGACAGATTAGGACACAGACTTGCACAGAGGGAAGACCATGTGAACACACAGTTAGAAGACGGCCATCTACAAGCCAAGGAGAGAGGCCTCAGGAGAAACCAACCCTGGCAACACGTTGATTTTGGACTTCTAACCTCCAGACTGTGAGACAACACACGCTTGTTGTTTCAGCCTCCCAGTCTGTGGTCCTTTTTTATGGCAGCCCTGGTAAGCTAAGATACCACTCTGCAGAATTCCAGAGGTTCGCACTCTTCTGACTTCATAGACTAGTTCTGCCTGTCCTTGAACGTCATCTGATGTGGTCTTTTGTGTCTGGCTTCTTTGGAGATCCATCCACATCACTGTTATATCAGTGACTCGTCCCTTTTATTGCTGAGTCATATTTCATACTGTGGCTACACCAGGCATTGCTTGTCATGCGTTCTCTAGTTGGTGGGCATTTGGGTCTTGTCCAGTTCTGAATTACGCACACAGCTGCTATGAACATCTGTGTACAGTTCTTTATGTGGACAGATGTCTTCTTTTCTCTTGATTAGATACCTAGGAGTGGAATTGTTGGGTCATAGGGTGGTATATGTTTAACTTTACAAGAAAATGCCAAACGGATTTCCCAAGTGGCTGTAAAATTTTATGCTTTCACCAGCACGAGAGCTTTGTGTTGAGAGTTCTGTTTGCTCCACATCCTTACCAGCCCTTCCTTGTCAGTCTTTTTCATTGCAGCCTTTCTGATGGGGGTGTAATGACACTGCACTGTGGTTTTAGTTTGAATTTCCCTGATGATGGGTGATGCTGAGTACCTCCCCATGTGCTTACTGTCTATTCAGGTAACTTTTTGGTCAAATGTCTGTTCTAGTGTTTTTCTCATTTTTTAAATTGATTGTCTTTTTTCTTATTGATTCATGGGAATCTTTATATATTGTGGACACAAGCCCATTGTTAGATATATGTATTGCAAATATTTTCTCCCAATCTATGGCTTGCCTTTAAAAAAAATTTTTTTAAACTTAATTTTTTTTAGAGTTTTAGGTTCACTGTAAAATTGAGTGGAAGGTACAAAGGTTTCCCATATACCTCCCACCCACCAACCTCCTCCACCATCAACATTCCCCACCAGAGGGTACATTTGCTGCAACTGATGGACTTATACTGACGTGCATCATTGTCACACAGAGTCCATGTGTGGCTTGCCTTTTCATTTTCCCAATGGTACCTTCTGATGAGCAGAAGTTTTTCATGTTGATGAAGTTGTTTATCAAGTTTTTCTTTTGTGGCTAGTGCCTTTTATATCCTAAGAAATCTTTGCCAACCTCAAATTCATGAATATTTTCACCTATATATTTTTAGAAGCTTTATCATTTTAGCATTCACAATTAAGACTTTTGATTAATTCCTAGTTATTTTCTGTGTATGGTGTGAGGAGGAGCCGAGCTTCATTTCTCCACATGGACATCCAAATGTTCCAGCGCTACTTGTGGGAAGGACTTGGTTTTCTCCATTGACGTGCCGCAGCAGCTTCACTGAAAATCAGTTCAATGAATGAAGGAAAATCTATTTGTTACACTGATCTATTTCTCTACTCCATGCTGATACCACACTGTTTTACTTTTAAAATTTATTTTACTTGTTATACTAATTATTTTATTTAATAAAATAAATTCTGGGGCCGAGCCCGTGGCGCACTCACTCACCATGGAAGGTCGGTGCCGGCTGGTGGCCGGGGGCCTCAGTTCCTCCCCACATGGCTGTCCTCAGGGCTACCAGAGTATCCTCACGACATGGCACTGGCTCCCCCAGAGCAAGTTATCCAGGAGTGAAGGGCCAAGGCTGCAGCGTTGTGGATGGCCTGGCCTGAAGTCACCCTTGTCATTTCCCCAGTGTCCTGTTGGACACTAGTGTCCATGGGCCAGCCCTCTTCACAGTGAAAGGGTTCCTTGGGTTGAATGTCCTCCAGAACCTAATCCCCACTGTCACTGTTGAGGGTGGGAAGTCCTATTATGGTAATTGAAAGGCGGGGCCTTGAAGAGGTGATTGGATTGTAGGACCGTGCCATAATGAATGTATTAATAATGGTGCATGGGGCGTGGTTCTGAGGGTTTTAAAAGAAGAGCACGTGAAAGTTAGTCTCTCTCTGTTCGGTAGGACCGTGCCGTAATGAATGTATTAATAATGGTGGTCATGGGGCGTGGTTCTGAGGGTTTTAAAAGAAGAGCACGTGAAAGTTAGTCTCTCTCTGTTCCATCATTTTTTGCCATGTGAGACCTCTGAGTCACTACCACCACCGCCAAGGCCTTCACTAGCTGTGTCTCCTGGACTTTGGACTTCTCAGCCTCAGAAATTGTAAGTAATAAATTTCGTTTTCTTACAAATTACCCAGTTCCATGTATTTTGTTATAAGCTACAGAAATGGACTAATACAGAAAATTGGTACCAGAGAAGTGGGGCGCTGCTTATAACAAATACCTGAAAATGTGGACACTGCTCTGGAACTGGGTATTGAGGAGAGGCTGGAGGAATTTGGAGGAACAGGCTAGAAAAAAGCCTAGGTCCTGGTGAAAGTTTAGAAGATGAGGAAACCAGGCAAAAGTTTGGAATGTTTTCGAGACTGGTTAAAGGGTGCTGAGCAGAACGCTGGTAGAAATGTGGACAGTGAAGGCCATTCAGAGGCAATCTCAGAGGCAAGTGGGAAGGACCTTTTTAGAAACTGGTGCAAAGATCACCCTTGCTGTAACTGGCAAGGATCTTCTGCATTGTGTCCATTCCCTAGGACTTTGTGGAAGTTGGAACTTAAGAGTTGTGAGCCCAGAATATTTGGTGAAAGAAATTTCTAAGCAGCAAAGCATTCAGACAGCTGCATGGCTACTTGCAACAGCCTATGCTGAGTTATGGCAGAAAAGGCATGAAGTAAAGCCAGAATTTATAATTCAAAAGAAAGCAGAGGGCAAAAAATTAGAAAACTTTCAGCCTGGTCACAAAAGCCAGGGTATAGCCCAGGGACCCTTTGCTAAGGTACAGAAGAAAGGGATTGTCAAGAGAAGGGAAAAGAGACCTTGAAGGCATTTCAGAGATCTTGGAGGCTGCATCTTCCATTACAGGCCCAAAGACCTAGGGAGACAGAATGGTCTTGGGGAATGGGCATGAGACGCCCTCCACAGACTCGCTGCCCAGGGACACCTCAGGATGCTGCTCCCCACACCTGCACCCTGGCTGCTTTGGCTGCTCCAGCTGTGGCTAAATTGGCTCTAGGTGTGGCTGGACCCACAGCTTTNGTTGAGGGTGGGAAGTCCTATTATGGTAATTGAAAGGCGGGGCCTTGAAGAGGTGATTGGATGGTAGGACCGTGCCGTAATGAATGTATTAATAATGGTGGTCATGGGGCGTGGTTCTGAGGGTTTTAAAAGAAGAGCACGTGAAAGTTAGTCTCTCTCTGTTCCATCATTTTTTGCCATGTGAGACCTCTGAGTCACTACCACCACCGCCAAGGCCTTCACTAGCTGTGTCTCCTGGACTTTGGACTTCTCAGCCTCAGAAATTGTAAGTAATAAATTTCGTTTTCTTACAAATTACCCAGTTCCATGTATTTTGTTATAAGCTACAGAAATGGACTAATACAGAAAATTGGTACCAGAGAAGTGGGGCGCTGCTTATAACAAATACCTGAAAATGTGGACACTGCTCTGGAACTGGGTATTGAGGAGAGGCTGGAGGAATTTGGAGGAACAGGCTAGAAAAAAGCCTAGGTCCTGGTGAAAGTTTAGAAGATGAGGAAACCAGGCAAAAGTTTGGAATGTTTTCGAGACTGGTTAAAGGGTGCTGAGCAGAACGCTGGTAGAAATGTGGACAGTGAAGGCCATTCAGAGGCAATCTCAGAGGCAAGTGGGAAGGACCTTTTTAGAAACTGGTGCAAAGATCACCCTTGCTGTAACTGGCAAGGATCTTCTGCATTGTGTCCATTCCCTAGGACTTTGTGGAAGTTGGAACTTAAGAGTTGTGAGCCCAGAATATTTGGTGAAAGAAATTTCTAAGCAGCAAAGCATTCAGACAGCTGCATGGCTACTTGCAACAGCCTATGCTGAGTTATGGCAGAAAAGGCATGAAGTAAAGCCAGAATTTATAATTCAAAAGAAAGCAGAGGGCAAAAAATTAGAAAACTTTCAGCCTGGTCACAAAAGCCAGGGTATAGCCCAGGGACCCTTTGCTAAGGTACAGAAGAAAGGGATTGTCAAGAGAAGGGAAAAGAGACCTTGAAGGCATTTCAGAGATCTTGGAGGCTGCATCTTCCATTACAGGCCCAAAGACCTAGGGAGACAGAATGGTCTTGGGGAATGGGCATGAGACGCCCTCCACAGACTCGCTGCCCAGGGACACCTCAGGATGCTGCTCCCCACACCTGCACCCTGGCTGCTTTGGCTGCTCCAGCTGTGGCTAAATTGGCTCTAGGTGTGGCTGGACCCACAGCTTTAGAAATAGAAGCTGGAAGCCTTAGCAAAGTCCATGTGGTGTTAGGTCTGCGGGCTTGCAGAATACCAGAGTGTGGAGCCTTGGGAGCTTCTGCTCTGATCTCAGCAGATGTAAGGAAAAGCCTGGGGGCCCAGGAAGAGATCTGTCGTGGGGCGGATTCACCACATAGAGCCTTCACTAGAGCGATGCCAAGCAGAAACATGGAGTTGGAGTTGCAGCAGAGAAACCCCAACAGTGCCATGCCTAGTGGAGCCACGGGAGTGGGACTGCCATGGAGACCCCAGCCCTGCGGGTACCAGCAGGTGACGGTCACTGGGGCATTGGGGAGCTGACTGTCACAAACACGTTTCTTCTTGGATGGGGTCACTCCCGGGTGGAGGTATCACTTCCTCCCAATTGCCACCACTGAGGGACAAGAGGACACTTGACCTCAGTTCTGCTTTCAAACCATGGCCTCCCCCTTCCCCCAAATCTCCTTTTGTCCCTCACCTGCTATGACCCTTCACCTTTCAGCTGCTGCGCGGCTAGCCTTCATCTTTACCTTCTCAGCCAGTTCTGCACTCCCAGTGGGCCAGGGGACCCTGGTCCTGATGGGATCCCTCCGCCGGCCTCTAGGCTCAGGGTATGTCAGCCGAAGGGACGGCTGTATAGAGTGGTGGCAGCAGGTGGTGTCCTTCCCGGCCTGGGCCGGAATCATCTGATGGTCCAGGGATGCCTCCTCAGAGGGCCTGGCACCTCAGGGAGTGGGAGCCAAGACTCCAGGGCCTGGGCACTGACGGCAGCAACAGCAGTTCAGACAACGGCTGAGGTCCCTTGAGCGCCTGCCACGGGCCCGGCCCTTGTTCCTCACAAAAAACCCAACACATGCATCCCATGTTTTCTATATTTTATGGAGGAAAAATTGAGGCTCCGAGAAGCTCAGCAACGTGCCCAAGGCCACACTGCCTGTAAGCCTGGGTTTGAGTCTGAGCCTGAGCTCAGGTACCCTCTGAGACACCAGCCACGCTGTCCCTGTCACTGCTGGGCATGGCAGATTTGCGTCCTCTGATGGGTAGCGGTGGCAGGGTCAGACAGATCGGGGATGGGCTCCACATCCCCTCAGTCTCCAACTTCCTGGAGGGAGATGTACCAGTGTGTCCCGAGCTGGGTTTCCAGAGCCGGCACACTGCAGCTCTGAATGCATGTTAGCTGAGTGGATGAACGAATGTTCCATCAGTGCGTTGGTGTAGAATTCTTGAGTTTGAAGGAATAATACCTGGGAGTTAAAATGGGCAGCATCTCCTGCCTAATACCTCCACCCCGTGCCCCACAAACAGCTGGTAAATATTTGGTGGAGCTGAGCATGGGGCGAAGCCCCACTTCTGGCTGGTGTAGACATCATTTGAGAACCCACAGAGGAACCCTTCACTTCACGTTCTGTGGAAATATTAAGGGAAGTCACTCTGGGTTGCAGAAATCACCCTGTTAACTGGTCCTGTGTTGTTTTCTTCAACTGTAGCTTCATCTTACTTGTCACATACTCATGTGACATTTCCTCTGTGCCAGACACTGCCATAGGTGCCTTGCCAGTGGCTGCTCATGGGACACCCTTATGCCCCTACGAGGGGCTGCATGGCTCTCCCTGTCCAACAACAGTGAGACCAAGGCCCGGAGTCATCACTTTTTTTTTTTTTCATGTTATCACTTTGTTTTTAAAAAAAGAATTTAAGGTGGGATTAAGAAGCCACTGCCGAATTGCACCTGACTTTGCTGTCTAAGCCTCGGGCACTGCCATGTCATCAGCCATTGGCTCTGTCCCTAAAACAACGAGGGAGCCCTCTGGGTGGGTCTGGTTGGTGCTGAGGGCCTGTGTCCTGCTGGAGTGGCCTTCCTGGGCTGGGCCTCCCGGCAGCACTGGCTTCATCCCTGGGAGTACCTGGAAAAGATGTTTGCAGCGGGGCCTCTCCCTTTGCCAAAGGTCTGGTTGGTGCTGAGGGCCTGTGTCCTGCTGGAGTGGCCTTCCTGGGCTGGGCCTCCCGGCAGCGCTGGCTTCATCCCTGGGAGTACCTGGAAAAGATGTTTGCAGCGGGGCCTCTCCCTTTGCCAACCTTCCGTGGCCATTGCATTGTTCCCGCCCTGAGGGGGAGCCTCCTGCAGGCCTGAGGGAGCCTCCACCGCTGTCTCTGGGCCCTTCTTGCCTGTCTGGTCCGGGCTGGCACCCCGCTGGCCCCTTGACCACTGGCTGGACCCCTCCTCCCTGAAGGCCTGTGCAGCTGCAGGTCCACTCAGAAAAGGCCACCGGGGCAGAGCAGGGGGATGGCTGTGGCCGGGCCTCTGCGGCTGGGGTGCTCTGTTAAACTTTAAGCCCGGGCGCTGCGGCAGCTGGAGCCAGCGCCCTCCCCCGCCCTGCCGCCGCCCTGCACACGGGCCACCTCCACAGCCAGCAAGCCGAGCTCCTGTCACCTAGCCGGGGAGGGATGCGGAAATGCAAAGCGCTGGCGTTCGGTGACCCATATTGCGAAAATTAGAAAAAGGAAGTTGTGTTCGGCTGTTGCGTGAAGGTCAGCCCCGGAGGAGGCGCGCGCTCGCCGGGGGAGACTGGTGAGTGGGCTCGGCCCCGGGGTCTTCACGGAGCCCTCAGGTCCTGTCTGGATTTGTGAGGGGGACTCTGGGGTGGCGGGGTCATTCAGAGCAAGAGCCCTTCGAGGGAAAAGGATGTTTTCAAGGCAGGAAGCTGCCCTGGTGGCACCGAGTGCTGTCCTGTTTGTGCTCTGTCGTCCTTCCGTGGGTTCCTGTGGCATTATTTGTAAAAAGTCAGAGTTGTCGTGGGCATCACATGGCAAGTGTTGGAAGCCTTCGTAAAGTGCCGAGTGCTGGGATACTGCTGGCTGTTGTCCGGGGCGGCTCAGGCTCTCACTAGATGAAGGGTGTCTCCTATGTCCTCAGCGTCAGCCGACAGGTGCACCTGCCTCAGGCAGTGAGACCACGGCGCAGTCCCCCTCATGTCACCCAGGCTTAGGTGCAATGTGGGTCTTTCTCTGCCTGAGCAAATGAGGGTGGTCCAAGACACAGCCCGAGAAGAGATGGCCCTTCCTGTATGGTGTGGTTCCAGGAGCTTCCTCCGCAATCTGCTGTTTAGATATTAACAGGTGTGGGCCTGTCTAGCCACTAGGAAGGAAAGTCGAGCCCACCAGGGTCCCCTTGGGATCCCATGCTGAGCCCAGGTAACACCAAGGCCACCTCAAGAGGCTCACAGCTCAAGGGCAGGGTCCCGGCAGCAGTGCCGGTTACAACCGGATGCCACCGTGATTGTGCGTGTTGTGCAGAAGAGAACAAGGCTTGAGGGGCAGCAGCATGTTCAAGGCAGCATGGCAGAGCCACGCTCAGAGCACCGAGCTCCTGGGACCCTCTGGGGTTTGTCACGTGAGGGTCCCTCTCATCGTAGACCACCAGCCCATTTGCACATTCCCGGGGCTGATGAGTGCTGGCAGGGGTCGGAGGGGGTGGGGAACAGGCCACTGTTGGCCCTTGGTGGAGACAGAAAGGTAGGCCTGAGGCTTTCTGTGACCCCATTGGAGAAAAGAAGCCAGGCACTGGGAAGTAGGGGGACAGGGCTTGTTGGTTGTGGAGTCCTAGGGAGCCAGTCCCAGCACTGTGGCTTTGGGCAGCTGTTCAGACTCTGCCTTGATTTCTTTGTCTGTAAAGGAGGATCTGAGTCACGCCAGCCTCGCCAAGGTTCAAGGTTGGGTGTGTTCAGTGCAGCTCTGCTGCTATTCAGATCATTCCTCTCCAGCGCCCAGGGTGAACATTGCTCAGCCATTCATGCAGGAGAGGAAACAGAGACACAGAGAGCTCCACAGGCTTGCCCCAGGCCCCCCAGCCTGTGAGCTGCCCAGCTGGGCTCAACATAAACATTCTGAGCCCCACAACTTGTTCAGTGGCCCTGGTGCTGGGCGGGGCTGGCCAGCCGGCATGAAGGGGAGGAAGTGGTTTGTCCCCAGTGGGGCTGTTGCAGTAGGCTGGAGGCCATGGTTCCACTCCTCGGAGGACTGGCATCTATATCTGCACAAAGACCAGTACCTCCCAATGTGCAAGGACCCTCAGAGCTACACCAACTGCATGCCCTGCACACAAGAGGCCTGGAGCCATGTCGTTCTGCTGAGGTCACAGCTGAAATGGCCTTGTCCTGAGAGGCCTCACTGCTGTGCAAGATTGGGAGGTCCTCAAGCTCTGAGGACACTCCGGTCGTTGCTGCCCTATGCCCCTCAAGAGCCCTGGGGGTGGCCCATGTACTAGAACAGTGACCGCAGGCAGCTCCACTGCATCCTCCCCACCTGCCCCAGGTGGACCTATTGTGACCCCCATTTACAGATTGGGAAACTCAGGCTTCATGATAAAGGGGTGAGCAAGGGAGTCCATTGCAGCATTGGGAAGATATAAAGCCTAGATAAGACTGGGCCTGTGGAACATTCTGGCAATCACAAGAGGCTCGAGGATAGATATGTGCCAAAACAATGGACAAGGATGAAAGGAAGAGCAGAGCCTGTCGCGGTGTTGGCTGCCTGTCCCTGGGTGGGGTGACTGCCAGCCAGGGAGTGGGGACCGAGCCAGCTGGGACGAAAACAAGAGATGGGGACCCTGCATTCGTCCCCAACTCTTCCTGCCGTGTGCTGGTTCCTTTGTTCCACAGACTTTTGTGCATCCTGGTAGGTGACCAGGTGCCCGGTGTCCAGGAGAGGAGATGGGGGTGAGGATGGACCTGTACTGGCAGTGAGGACTGTGGGGGCAGGGCCCTGTGAGAAGTGGGGCAGCCACGTGTGGGACAAGCTGCCTGCTGCCTGGTGACATGTCCCTGTACCCACCGTACCACCAGCCTGCAGGTGAGATAGACTTTTGGTCCTGTGAGGTGGGATGACCTGGACATGCAAGTGCTCTGACGTAGGATAACCAGGACACTCAGGTCCTGTGAGGTGGGATGACCTGGACACTCAAGTACCCTGAAACAGGATGACCTGGATGCTCAGATGCTCTGAGGTATGATGACCTGGACACTCGGGTCCTGTGAGGTGGATGACCTGGACACTCAAGTACCCTGAAACAGGATGACCTGGACACTCAGGTCCTGTGAGGTGGGATGACCTGAACACTCAGGTACCCTGAAACAGGATGACCTGGATGCTCAGATGCTCTGAGATATGATGACCTGGACACTCGGGTCCTGTGAGGTGGATGACCTGGACAGTCAGGTCCTGTGANTGGGATGACCTAGACACTTAGGTCCTGTGAGGTGGCCAATGATTGATTTTCCAAATCAGTCCAGGGTGTTTGCGGGCCCTGGATGGAGCTCATACGAGTCAAGGATGTGGCTTTGAGCGGTGACTGTGTCTTCTGGACCTCCCTGACCCAGTAATTACCCAACCAGTCACTGTGCAGTTAGGTAAGATATTGTGGAGAGCCGGTCCTAGTGAGGACTGCAGGAGGTGGGGTTCAACCTTTCACAATCTCAATTTGGATTTTATATTTTCAAAATTTGGACTCAGCCAAAGCACATTTTTGTTTATGTAAATATACATATGAGAAGGAAAATTCAAAATTTCTTGCAATGCTGATTCAAATTCATTGATTTATTTATTTGCCAAAAGTACTTACCAAGTCCTACTGTATGCCAGGCAGGGGGTCATGTGAAGGAGATGAGGTTCCTCCTATGTCATATGCTGTGGAGGGAGGGGGGGAAGGGGAGAGAAGAGGTGGGAGTGCAGGGGAGTGGTCGCCTCTAGCGAAGGCCTGTCTGGGAGCAGAGGGCTGGATAGGTCAGGGAGTGAGCCATGTTGGGGCTGAACTCTTCCCTGCAGAGGAAGGGCCGTGCAAAGGCTCTGGGGTGGCTCCTGAGAGAGACCAGAGCTAGGAGTGGGGGTGGAGGAAGAGGTCAGAGCGGACAGCTGGACAGCTGTGTGGATGATTTCAGTGTAGATCAGGAGCTATTTATTTATTTATTTGTCTTGTTTCATTACTTTTTTAAAAATGGAAATTGCCAAACATAAATCAAAAATAGAAAGAATTATATAATGAACCCAGGTTTCCCATTGTAGGAGGACAGCCTGAACTCCTGGAAAGAATAGAATTCAGGAACCTTCCTCTCCCAGCAGGGGCCCACGGGTCTTGGGAGCTGCAGGTTAAACCGTTTTCCCCCAATACGTTATTATGAAAACTTTCAAACATAAGCGGAGCTCAGGAATCTTGCAGTGAACACNGATAAG
This sequence comes from Galeopterus variegatus, assembly GCF_000696425.1. Taxonomy (NCBI): domain Eukaryota; kingdom Metazoa; phylum Chordata; class Mammalia; order Dermoptera; family Cynocephalidae; genus Galeopterus; species Galeopterus variegatus. The sequence goes on along the minus strand of NW_007727421.1, from coordinate 542,705 downwards.
ACTGGGCCTGTGGAACATTCTGGCAATCACAAGAGGCTCGAGGATAGATATGTGCGAAAACAATGGACAAGGATGAAAGGAAGAGCAGAGCCTGTCGCGGTGTTGCCTGCCTGTCCCTGGGTGGGATGACTGCCAGCCAGGGAGTGGGGACCGAGCCAGCTGGGATGAAAACAAGAGATGGGGACCCTGCATTCGTCCCCAACTCTTCCCGCCGTGTGCTGGTTCCTTTGTTCCACAGACTTTTGTGCATCCTGGTAGGTGACCAGGTGCCCGGTGTCCAGGAGAGGAGATGGGGGTGAGGATGGATCTGTACTGGCAGTGAGGACTGTGGGGGCAGGGCCCTGTGAGAAGTGGGGCAGCCACGTGTGGGACAAGCTGCCTGCTGCCTGGTGACATGTCCCTGTACCCACCGTACCACCAGCCTGCAGGTGAGATAGACTTTTGGTCCTGTGAGGTGGGATGACCTGAACATGCAAGTGCACTGACGTAGGATAACCAGGACACTCAGGTCCTGTGAGGTGGGATGACCTGGACACTCAGGTACCCTGAAACAGGATGACCTGGATGCTCAGATGCTCTGAGGTATGATGACCTGGACACTCGGGTCCTGTGAGGTGGATGACCTGGACAGTCAGGTCCTGTGAGGTGGGATGACCTGAACACTCAGGTACCCTGAAACAGGATGACCTGGATGCTCAGATGCTCTGAGGTATGATGACCTGGACACTCGGGTCCTGTGAGGTGGATGACCTGGACAGTCAGGTCCTGTGAGGTGGGATGACCTGAACACTCAGGTACCCTGAAATAGGATGACCTGGACACTCAGGTGCTCTGAGGTGGATGACCTGGACACTCAGGTCCTGTCAGGTCAATGACCTGGACACTCAGGTCCTGTGAGGTGGGATGACCTGAACACTCAGGTACCCTGAAACAGGATGACCTGGATGCTCAGATGCTCTGATATTTGTCTTGTTTCATTACTTTTTTAAAAATGGAAATTGCCAAACATAAATCAAAAGTAGAAAGAATTATATAATGAACCCAGGTTTCCCATTGTAGGAGGACAGCCTGAACTCCTGGAAAGAATAGATTCAGGAACCTTCCTCTCCCAGCAGGGGCCCACGGGTCTTGGGAGCTGCAGGTTAAACCGTTTTCCCGCAATACGTTATTATGAAAACTTTCAAACATAAGCGGAGCTCAGGAATCTTGCAGTGAACACCTGTGGGCCTGGCCACCCCGAGATTTTGCTTGCTTTATCACACAGCGAGCTACCTGTGCAGGCAAGAAGTATGTTTTATTTTAAAGCTTGAGATTTTATTTTTACAGTTGCTTATTATGTTGGCACTAGAAAGTGATTTTTCATCATGGCTATATTATTATTGGAAATAATGGAAATACTTTCTAGAAATATTTTATTTCTTTTACAGAATGTAAAAGAAAAATCTTAAGTAAAAAGACTGAGTAGAAATGGTCCAGGTGGTTGGTTTCTCTGACACCCCAGCCCTATAGGTGACGCAGCCTGTCGGAACATGGGCTAAGGTCTCTTGTTACAGCTCCATGCGCTGGTCCTCACCAAGTCCTGGCATGAGTTTCCTCCAATCCAGCTCTGGGCAAAAATCACTATTCCTGCACTCGTTGCTTGATTTTACTGTGTCCTGCTGCTGTAGCTGAGTGGAACTTGCAGCCTCTGCTTGTGACGGGGCCTGGGAGCATTTCAGGCGACACTAACCCATCAGACTGACGAGGTATTCTGTCCATGTTTGTCTGTCAGGGCTGCCAAAAACGCACAAAGATGGCCAGTCTGGAGGTGCAGCTGTGCACTGCCTCAGGTTTGGGAATCTTTACAGGACCATTATCATGTCCATTTTACAGACAAGGAAACTGAGGCTCGGGGAAGTTGAGCTTGTCCCTGGTTGTCTGGATGTTAAGGGGTAGAAACAGCATCACACTGGACACAGCCTCGGGGCCAACTATGGCCGCACTGCCTTTAAGATCATCGTATTGAAGGCCCGCGGTGCCATGTTCAGTCTGTGGGGGGCTCTTGTGTCCTGAGAGACCCGAGGGGACCACAGCAGTGGGGAGACCAGAGCAGGGAGGAGTCTAGGCAGGGCTTCCTATGAGCGGCCGCACTGCCTTTAAGATCATCGTATTGAAGGCCCGCGGTGCCATGTTCAGTCTGTGGGGGGCTCTTGTGTCCTGAGAGACCTGAGGGGACCACAGCAGTGGGGAGACCAGAGCAGGGAGGAGTCTAGGCAGGGCTTCCTATGAGGCTGGGGCTGCCTGGAGCCTGTTGTCAACTTGACTTCAAGCTGGTGGCAGGAGCTATGAGAGCGTCTGATTGTAGTGTCCCAGCAAATGGAGAGGTGCTGTGTTGATCCATCTCCTTTTTCAGCCCCCCAGCTTGTCCTCAAGCCCCTGTCCTGCTCCGAGGTTCCACTGGCCCCCATCCCAAATCTGAAGCGGCTGGCACCCCACTGTGCTCTGAGCAGACGATGGAGACCCCTGGCCACGCCTCTGGCGGCCAGAGTATGTCCCAGGCTGAGACCCCAAGACAAGTACCCTGTGTTCCCAGCACCTCCCGACTTTGCCAGCCACTGGCCACTGGTCATTCCGCCTGGGTGTGGCCAGGGCACTCTGGGCCTTGCTCCCTGCTGATATGGCCTTCGTAGGTTTTGTACCTAAAGGCACTAAAGCCAAGGCAAAGCTGTGCGGGGACCAGCGGTGGCCCAGGGCCTGTGTCGCAGGGGCGTGCAGTGCCAGCAGCATCGTTCCCTGCTGTTTGGATTCTCTGTCGCAGGGTGACCGCCTGCCCGGCGTGGGGCAGTAGCCGCCCTCTCATCACCACCCTCCTGGTTCTGGGCTGGCGTGCTCAGCAGGGCAGCTCTCCCCGCGGCTCTGACCCACAGGGCTGGGACGCGTTTCAACCGCCCCCTCACTCACAGCTCCGGCTGCTGCAGCTGGACCACACATGTGGCCTTTCCATGCGGCTGGTTCCCCTGACAGCACAGCAGCCAGCTCCCAGGGGCGAGAGTCCCGGGGCTGTGTCTTCCTCCTGCCCCGGCCCTGAGGCCCGCTGCTCTCTGGTTACAGCCGGGCTCTAAGGCAGGTCCGTGTTTTAGGGGAGGGGACCTAGAGTCCACCTCTAGATTGGAGGAGTGTCAAAGAATGTGTGGGCAGTTTGAAAACCACCACAGATGTGTTTTTTGCTCCCTCAACACGTAGTTAACAGTGTGCCTACTGTGTGCCAGGGCCACTGGGCCACTCCAGTGACAGGACTGCAGAGGTCCTGACCTCGCGTGGCCTTCAGGGTACCAGGTGACAGGCAGTGAGGTGGGTGGGTGCCGTGGTGGTTGGTAGTGGGAGGGCTCCCACGCTGCCCCTGGGAGGGACATCCAGAGGCAGGTAGAGGTGGGTTGTGGGACTGTCCCTGCCTGTCTCCTGTGGCCACGGAGCTGTGGGGGACTCCAGGGCAGGGACCACAGTATCACCCCACCCTGTCCACTGGCTGCTGTGATGGAGCCACATGAATGATCCAGGAGCCTGGGTGCTGGGTGTGCTTAATTTCCTCAGACTTGTGGAGTCTCTCGTGCTGGGTGGTGGCAGCCTCGGTGTCTGGGGCTCATGATCTGGCTGAGTCTGTAGCAGGTGCCAGCCTCAATCAGCTCAGGCAGCTCAGGGCTTCCTAAAGGGAGAGCTGGGGGTGCCTGTGTGGTGACGTGTGCCCAGCCCTGGGCATATCAGAGTGACCCAAGCCTAGAAGGTTCCACGTGGCATGACCAGGTGGGATCAGCCCTCAGGCCAGGGTCAGCTTGCTGAGCCTTGTGGTCCTTGTCTGAAACACAGGAATGTCCCCAACCTCGGTTATGAGTGAGCGAGTGTGAGAAAGTGCCAGACACTGTCCTGCACATGGGGTGCGAGTGTGCATATGTGTCTGTTTCTATGTGTGACATGTGCTCTTATGTACATGGGTGCATGCATGCACACACATGTGTACATGCCTGTGTACCTGTGTGTGTGTGCGTTCCTATGTGTGCATGTGCCAGCCTCAGACGGGGAAAACCCTGAGCTCCAAGTAGGGTTCACCTCCACTAGGACTAACCTAAAGTAGGATTAACTCCAGGTGGGGTTAACTCCAGGAGGGCTGCCTCAGGTGGAGGCTTTGGCTGGAGGAGGTGGCAGCCCTGCCCAGTTGCCCTTCTCCATGTGGCTCATCCTCCATCTGCCCCTCTATCTGTTTCTCTTTGTTTTTCTCATTTTATTTATCATCTCTTTTATTTTAAAGCAACACATGTTCTTTGTAAAGTCATTGCAGCAGAACACAAGGGAGTGAAGTGACAATTAAGAGGCTCCTCAACCCATCCTGCTCCTCTCCTCACAGCCCCTGGAGACTTCATTTTAACTTGGTGACGTCTGTAAAAACCCTGTCTCCAAATAAGGCCACATCCTGAGGTATGGGGTTAGGACTTGAGCACATAAATGCGGGTTGGGGGATAGATGCGATTCAATCCGTAACAGGCATTTGCAACTCAAGTTTGCAAATGCGGAGCTGGAGATGAGCCTCCTTCATTTGGTTTGCTCATCTGCTCTTGCCCGAAAGCCCTTCCATGATAAGACGGTCCTGATTCGAGGGCCCCAACAAGCACAGCTCACCCTTCTCCACGGGCAGGGATATCCAGGTGGCCCTGGGCTCATGATCCAGCCTTCCTTCTGTTGTAAGGAAAATGACGCTGAGGAACGTGCGCAGCTCGCCAGGTTCGCATAACTCAAAGGTGATGAAGGTGGGAGTTTTCTTAAACAGCCCTGTGAGGTGTAATTGGCATACAATCAAAGGCATTTATTTATTTATTTTTATAGGAATTATTTATCGTTTAATCGACACATTGTTTTTACATGTTTATGGGGTGCAGAGTTATATTTCAACACATATATACGATGTGTGATGATCAAGTCAGGGTAATCAGCATACTCATCTTTGCAAACTTTATCATTACTCTCTGGTGAGAACATTTGATCTGTCTTCTACCCATTTGAGAACATACAATAAATTATTGTTAGTTACGGATGCTAGCACTACTGCACACCACGGGAACTTCCTGCTCCTGTCTAGCTGTAATTTCGTGTCCGGCAACCAGCCTCTCCCTATCTGCCCTCCCCTGCCCTGTCCAGACTCTAGTAACCACAATTCTAATCTCTACTTCTAAAAGTTCGATTTATTTATTTATTTTAGCTCCCACATATGAGTGAGAACATGTGGTATTTATCTTTCTGTGCCTGATTTATTTTATTTTACATAATGTCTTCCAGGCTCATCCATGTTGCTGCAAATGACAGGGTTTTGCTCTTTTTTAATGGTTGAGTAGTATTCCATTGTGTGTGTGTGTGTGTGTGTATGTGTGTGTGTGTGTGTATAAATATATTACATTTTCTTTCTTCATTCATCTGTTGATGGACACTCAGGTTGATTCCATATCTTGGCTACTGTGAATAGTGCTGTAATAACTGCATATATTTAAAGTGTACAGTTTGATAAGCTTTGACGTACGTGTAAACCCTGGAACCATCATCCATCATCAGAAGCCCCTGCACCCGCACCCCGCTTCCAGGCATCTGCTTCCTGGCACTATAGACTAGTTTGCACTGTTCAGAATTCCACATAAACGGAAGAACACAGTAGGTCTCCTCCTCCTTTGTCTGGCTCCTTTTACTTGGCATATTTCTAGATTTATCCATGTTGTACTCCCTTTTTTCCCCCAGTTGTTCTGAAAAGGACTGAGTAGAATTAGTATCATCTCTTTGTTAAATATTTGGTAGAATTCATGAATGAAGATTTCTGAACCTGGAGTTTTCCATGTGGCAAAATTTTTAACTACAAAGATTTCTTGTGCTTTGCGTTCATGGAGCTTCTTAGATCTGTGGATTTATAGTTTCCATCAAATCTGGAAAAACTCTGGCCATTATTTCCTCAAATATTTGTCCTGCCCATCCCTTTTGGGGACTTTAATTACGCATGTATTATGCTTCTTGAAGTTTTCCTAATCTTACTAATTCCTTCTCTCTCTCTCTCTCATTTTGGATAATTTCTATTGCTGTCTCTTCAAATTCATTAATTTTTCTTCCACAATGTCTATCCTGCCATTAATCCCTGCCAGTGTGCTTTTGATCTGACACTTTGTAATTTTCATCTCTAGAAATTTGATGTGGGTCTTTTCTCAAGGTTTTTTTGTTTTGTTTTGTTTTAATTAACATTTATGCATTTATGTATAGTTTTTCTTTCTTTCTTTCTTTTTTGGCTCTGGCGGGTTTAGGGATCCAAACCCATGACCTTGGTGTTATGAGGCTGTGCTGTAAGCAGTTGCGTTAGTCAACCAGCCCTCAGGTGTGGGTCTTTTTACATCTTCCATGTTTGTACTTAACTTTTAAACACAATGGAATATGAGCATAATGGCTGTTTTAATGAGCCTTTCTGCTAATTCCAACAGCTGTGTCAGTTACCGGCCAGTTTCAATTGACTGAGTTTTTCCTCCTCATTATGGGTGACATAGTCCTTTTGTGTGCCTGGTAATTTTTTACTGGATGCCAGACATTGTGAATTTTTATCCAGAACCCTTGCTGGGTGCTGGATACTTTTGTATTTCTACGAGTATTTTTGAACTTTGTTCAGTTGCAGTTAAGTTGTAAACAGTTTGGTCTTCCTGTTTAGATTTGTTAGTATTTATTAGGTGGGACTAGAGCAGTGATCACTGCAGGACTAATTATCCCCACTACTGAAGGAAGACCCTCCCAAGTATTCGATCTAATGCCTGAGGGTTTTTCATGCTGGCTGGTGGGAATAGGCATCTTCCCTGCCCCGTGCAGGAGTTGGGTAGTGCTCCCTCTGGTCCTCTCAGGTGGTTCTTTCTCCAGCCTCATGTCGTTTCCTCACACACACACTCTGAACAGTCCTCAAAGCAGCCCCTCTGTGGATCTCCGGGTTCCCTGTGTGCAACTCTCTCCACTCCAGAGCTCTGTCCTATGAACTTTGGCCACCTTGGTCTCCACCAGGCTCCTCTTCCTTGTTGCATGGCCGGGAAACATTCTCCAGGCAGTGAGCTGGGGCGACGGGAGGCCTCACCTCACCTGTTCTCATCTCTCAGGGATCACCCTGCTTTGCTGCTTGGTGTACAGTGTCTTGTAAACGGTTGTTTCATATGTGTTGTCTGTTCTTTGTTGTTTTAGGTGAGAATAAATCTGATTTCTGTTCCTCCATGTTGACCAAAAGCATAATTCCACCGAGGTGGGGTTGACCCAGGCTCTGCCCTGCCAGACAGCTGCATTTGAACACATTGTGGCTGAGTGTGGCTCACATTCCATCCAGTATATTTTTATTGCTATGTTATGTCTGACTTTTGGAAACTTGAGTTTATCTCCCATGCTATGAGAAGAATGCAGCAAAACATGTATTTTCTGTTTAGGAATCTTGATATTTCTCCCCATTATGCTCGTTAAGAATGTGGCAGTAGCCAATGATAAATGCCCATCTGATCTGATTTTGGAGTCATTCAAAGAAAGGTCCACTCAAAAGTGGTTTTGCCAGATGAACGAGTGCTCAGGAGCCCGTGCTGGGCAGGGACATGCTCCACCCATAGAGCCTATTGGTGAATCCACTGGACACGCCAATGGAGCCTGCCCGGAGGCACCTCTGCCTGAGGCTCTGGGACAGCTTTGTCCTTTGTGCGCATGCGTGTGTGAAGCCTGCTTCTTCACTGCGTGTTCTTCATTCTGCTTAGCAAGTGAGGAAGGGAGGTGTGAAGAAGCCGCTGGCAGAATATGAGTATCAGTGAGTCAGTGTGTGAATGTGTGTGTGAAGGAGCTGCTGTGTGGGTGTGGGTGTGCAAGGGAGCTGCTGTGTGTGTGTGTGAGTGTGCACGGGAGCTACTGTGTGTGTGCAAGGGAGCTGCTGTGTGGGTGTGTGAGTGTGCACGGGAGCTACTGTGGGGGTGTGTGTGTGCAAGGGAGCTGCTTGTGTGTGTGAGTGTGCACGGGAGCTACTGTGGGTGTGTGTGTGCAAGGGAGCTGCTGTGTGGGTGTGAGTGTGCACGGGAGCTACTGTGTGGGTGTGGGTGTGCAAGGGAGCTGCTGTGTGGGTGTGTGAGTGTGCACGGGAGCTACTGTGTGTGTGTGTGTGTGCAAGGGAGCTGCTGTGTGGGTGTGAGTGTGCATGGGAGCTACTGTGTGGGTGTGGGTGTGCAAGGGAGCTGCTGTGTGGGTGTGAGTGTGCACGGGAGCTACTGTGTGTGTGTGCAAGGGAGCTGCTGTGTGGGTGTGAGTGTGCACGGGAGCTACTGTGGGGGGTAAGTGTGCAAGGGAGCTGCTGTGTGGGTGTCTGGGAGGGTGTCTGGGGTGGGTCTGGGGTATGGACTGGAGAGGTGCCCACCAGCTGTGCTCACACTGAGTGGCGCCTGCATGTTCGAGGTGACCCTTTCTCCCTGGCCGCAAGGCACTGAGTGGCAGGGTCAAGTTCAATCCTGGCCTGAGTTTCAGTCCGAGCCAAGGCACTGCCAACCCACGTGGGATGGCCTCTGGTTCCTGCTCTGCCCTTCTCAAGCCGCTGGGTGGGGGCACAGAGCTGCCCTTCTCCACGCCTCCCTTTAGAACCAGGGCCTCCAGCTCCTCCAAAAGCCAGTAGGAGAAGGTGGTTTTCATTCTCCAATAATGTTTTTTCAGTACCCCCTAAACGGCTCTACTACAAACCTGCTGGGCAAGAAGAGATTCTCAACGAATCCGTCTAGCCTCTGCCAGCCAACCCCAGACGCCAGCAGGAAGCCAGACGCCTGCCCGCCAACCTTAGCGCCCTCCGCAGAGAGGCCGACGGCATCAGGTATGCAATCAGTGACCGTCCCTCAAGGCCCTTAGCTGCTCTGTAGCTCATTGTGGGTTCAAGAGGACAATTTTGGGGGATGTCAGTCTCACTCTAGTCCAGTCTCACCTTTGACCCTCCTCAGAGAGGCCGGTGAATTCCCTGTGCACTTAGAATTGACCCTTGAATTTGCCTCCCTCCCTACCCCCAGGATTCCAGGAGAGGTGTGGTGTCCTCAGGGAGAGGTGGTGGTCAGGGCCCACTCCAGGGGCTGTTTTGTCACCTGTCCAGCTGGCAGCACTTACTGTGAGGAGGAGGAGGAAGAGGTGATGGGGACACCGGCCTTACCTCTGGGAGGATCATAGGATTGAAAAGCTCCGTGGAAACAAAAGTAAACAGAGGCCACTGTGCTCCTGTTGGTTATTGTTATTATTTTGTGCCTGTATTTTGAATTTATTGAGCTGCAGATAACTTCCCACTACAGCTTACTTATTATTTTTTCACATGAAGAAACAATTTAAAAATAAGAATTTTCCACTTGCCATTCCCTGAAAGCCTGTGTGGACAGGACCCAACTGAAGCTGACCGGGTGTTGTTTCTCGTGCAGCCGCAGCCTGCCTCCTCGAGGCTGACCTTTTCCCAGGGGCGCTGCCTGGGGGCTGCATTGGGGAGGTGGGCTGCACTCAGGGGCTAAGCCACATCTGGCTGGCAGTGAGCCAGCTTGTTTCTCCCCAACAGGAAGGGGCCTGGCCAGTCTGCGAAGGAGCCTGGTGAGCTTGGCTTTGAGGATGGAGTCAGGTGGGGGGGCCTCAACCCCTCCAGGACCTGTTGCTGCTGTGGGGGCAGCAGATGCTGTGCCTGGAAGCTCCTCTCTGGGGAAGCTCCAAGAGCTCCCCATTGGGCCCTGTGCCCATGGGGACCCTGGCAGCCTGGCTGCTTCAGGGCATGGACCTCTGGACACTGGCCCTGTGGGGGAGCCAAGCAGTGACATGAAGATCCCCAACCGGGACAGTGGGATCGACAGCCCTTCCTCCAGCGTGGCTGGGGAGAACTTCCCCTGTGAAGAGGGCTGTGAGGCTGGCCTGGGCCCCGCCATGCTGGGGCTGCACCCTGAGACAGCTCCGGACAGCCAGGCCCCGAAGGATGCCCCTCAGGAAGAGGCTGACAGTGACGTGGACAAAGAGCCGGACTCTGAGAACACCTCCCTGAGGGCTGAAGAGGACAAGGTAGGTCTCCCCTTCCTCCATTGCTGGCACAGGCTGCTGGGGCTCTCCTTGGGAGGGGTTGGAGGTTTGCAGTGGGCACCACCATGCTCTGTCCTCGTGAATGAGGGACACGTGCTCACAAGGGGAGGCTCCTGGAATGGTGTCTGCCAGGAAGGGCTGGGCCAGGCCCACCTGACACCTGGGGCAGTGACCTCAATCCTGAGCCTCAGTGTCCATGTCTGCACAGTGGGCACATCCTTGGCCCCAGGATGGCATGATGGTCAGCCCTACTGGTGATGCTGCCCACAGCTGCCCTCTGCTTGCTGTGAGCCTTACAGAACTCCTGCGAGGCAGGCAGCATGAGTATCACCCATTTTGTTAATGCGGAAACTGAGGCCCAGAGAATGTGGAACATGCTTACGGGGCATGGTGCAGGCCAGGTGCTCTGCCATCTTCGGGACGTGGCGGGACACGCTGTGGGGTGAAGACATGAACACATCATTCCCCGGTGAGTGGTGTGCAGAGCACGGTGAATTCGCCTTGAGAGAAAGCTGTTTGCTTCTCTATAGCATTTACTGGGCTCTGGGCTCAGAGCTGGGACAGGGAGATAGAGACACGGCAGATGGTCCTGGGCTTAGAGAAACCGGAGCACGGCATGGGGAGGCTGCCGAGTGACTGGGTCCCCAGAGGTGTTGGACTCTGTCAGGCCTGAGGTCTCCTGGGTGCTGTTTGCTAATGCGGTTGGTGTCAGGAGACGGGCTTGGCAGGTGAAGGGTAACCTGGTGCCCGGACGCTGTGAGCCAACTTCACAGAGAAGGTTGGGGCCGCGTTTTAATATAGGTCTTATTATTACTCAGGTATGGCGAGGCCAACAGATCAGGACACGACTGCCATTGAAAAGATATTTGCTACTCACAGATCCCTAGAAGAGGGGGCACGCCACACAGGGAGGGCTACCAGGGAAGCAGCAGTGTCGGTCCGGAGGCAGAGGGAGCGAGGGGGACCCGTGGGCTGGAGCCTTTATTGTGGCTTCTGCAGGAAGGAGCGGGTGAGGCTGGCTAAACAGGCCTAGGATCGCTAGTGTGAATAATTGCACCAGGTTCTGGGGCAGAGGGGCTCTCCCTGGTTGTCTGGTACCTGGCCCTGGGGTGATTGGGGCAGGGGAATAGAGGTCTGGAATGTGAGAGCCCCACAGAGGAGGTGGTGGGCTGTGTGCTCTGGGTTGGTTGATTTGCATTTGAAAGGGGTGATCATAGGTGATTCCTTTACTGTCTGTAGGTACTGGCCCTTCCTGGGAGGGGCGGTCCCTCCAGGGTCAGCAAGGCCTAGATGTCAAAGCGTCAGAATACAGACAATAAAAGATGCGGTTGGTGCGGGCCACACCACCCGAGCCTCTCAAGTGTGCTCCCACCAGTACTGATCCTCAGCCTCCTGGGTGCTGGGGCAAAGTGCAGGCCCCCAGGCCTGGCCGTCTCTAGTTCCGGGATGTGCCCAGGGCCAGAGGCTAGTTTGGAGAAGGCCCAAGTCTTCGTGTCTGTAACAGAAAGACTCCAATGCTTCTGTGACTGATGGGAACGGGATTATTTGTCTTCTCCATCACGGGTGCCTGATCAGAACTCTGTCACACATTGGCCTGTCCTCGGGGCGAGGCACTGCACAGAAGCTTTGGGACCCTGTGCCTCATCTCTCCACCCCAAGGTAGAATGAGAGGTCCTGAATTGGCGGTGGGGGGGACACAGGTGTACAAACACTTCACGTCGGCGAGCTGGGCTCCGCACCATGAGGAATTAGCTAGAAGAACGCTGCAAAATAATAAAAAGGCATTAAGGAAAGATTAAGGTTGTGGGAGAGAACACGTGGGTCAAGTGTGAAGCTGCCACTCACATGGGGACTGCACGGACACCATACTGGGAGCTGTGTAGGGGGACAGGCAGGGTTGGTCCAGCATCTCTTGATGCACAGGGGTTTGGGCCCCTTTCCAGAGAGGAGTTCTCTCCTGGGCCAAATCCCCACCCCTCCTATGACAGCCTTTATGCTTTTATCCTCTTTTCTTTTTTTTCTTGCTGGCTGGTCAGTATGGGGATCCGACCTTGCTGTTATAAGGCTGTGCTCTAACCAACCGAGCTAACCAGGCGGCCCACGGCCTTTATGCTTTTAAAAGGGGGTGTCTTTCAGGGTTAAGTGAAATAACTGATGCTCAATTAGACTCAAACCTTTAGCACTTTGACTTTCTGTCCTTAGTCCTCAGGGGGGCGAGGAACGGAGAGTGTTGTTGGGGGCTCTGCTAGTTTATGTGTCCTTTTAAAGTTGTGCATGGGGTAGCCTGGGAGTCTATTCTACAAATAGAGAAATCGAGGCACAGAGGGGCCGAATTACGTGGCTGGGATGGAGATGTTCACTTTCTCCCTGGCTCTCCTCCAGGCCCATCACTGCAAAGGCCCCCCTGGACTCCCCACTTTGCTCACCAGAAACTGGGAGGTCTCCTTGCCCCTCCCTGGACTCCTGTCCCCTCCTGGATCTGCAGCTGGACACCCTCAGTCCCTCCAGTCCTCGATAACTGTGTCCTCCCCTCTGTTCCCACAGCTCTGTCCCGCCCCCCCAACCACACTGCTGTCAGAGACCGTCACCCACAGTCTCGGTTCCTGCACTCTGAGGCCTGACCTGAAGGCTTCCAGCTGGTGCTGACACCTCCCCAGCTTGTCCCATCCCCAGCCTCAAGCAGGTCCCCCCACGTGGAAGTCCTTGCCCCCCTTCTCTGCTAGGGATCCAAATCTGTGCCACCTGCCCAGGACCCTGCAGGAAAGCTGCCTGTAAGATCCCAGCTGACCAGCCCCACCCTCGGGTGCCATCCGCCCTCTTGTTGCCTTGTGCAACTTCCTCACTAACGAGAAGCTCCTTGAAGCAGGGATCTCGCTTCCTCTCCCCCTGGGTGTGGGTAGTAAGGACTCCGTACTGAGTCAGTAAGTGAACAGGTGAGCAAGACAACCCTAGATTGTATATTAACCTGAAAAACACAAACCCAAGGCAAGAACATTTCCTTACAAGTCACTTTCCTAAGTCACTGCACAGAATTGTTGGGGTCTGAAGTCGTGCTCTCAGGACCAACTGATTTTTAAGTGTTCATTTTGTATCCTGCAGCTTTGCTGAATTGGTTCATCAGTTCTAACAGTTATTTTTGTGGAATCTTTAGGGTTTTCTGCATATATGATCATGTTATCCACAGAGTTCATTTTACTTATTCATTTCCAATTTGAGTACCTTTTTTTCTTTTTCTTACCTAATTGCTTGTCTAGGATTTTCAGTACTATACAGTCAACCCTTCATTTTCTTTCTTTCTTTATTTCTTTTCTTTTCTTTATTTTATTTTATTTTATTTTTATTTTTTGTGGCTGGCCAGTATGGGGATCTGAACTCTTCACCTTGGTATTATAACACCAAGCTCTAACCAACTGAGCAAACCAACCAGCCCTCAGCCCTTCATTTTTGAGGGTTCCACATCCACAGACTCAACCGTGGATGGAAAATATTTAGAAAAAAAGACAATAAAAAATAACACTATGATGGGCCGGCCCGGTGGCACACTGCTATACTGCGCCGCTTGGGAAGTGCGGTGGTGCTCCCGCCGAGGGTTCGGATCCCACATACAGACCGGTTCCCGCTCACTGGCTGAGCGAGGCACGGGAGCAACGCCGAAGGTTGCGATCCCATTGCTGGTCCCGGTCCGGTACGGGGGCGACGCTGAGGTTTGCGATCCATTGCCGGACACGGAAAAAGACAAAAAAAGGAAAAAAAATAATAACACTATGATAAAAATAAAATAAATTTAATACAAATTTTACTTATTTTTTATTTATTTATTTAGTCCTTTTTTGAGACCAACCGCACCGCGCTCAGCCAGTGAGCGCTGTGAGCGCACCGGTCATCCCTATATAGGATCCGAACCTGCGGCGGGAGTGCTGCTGCGCTCCCAGCACCGCACTCTCCCGAGTGCGCCACGGGCTCGGCCCTAATACAAATTTTAAAATACAGTATAACAGTAACTTACATAGCATTTACATTGCATTGAGAGATGCATCTAGAGATGATTTAAAGTATGTGGGAGGACGTGTGTAATTAAGCCATTCTATATCAAGAACTTCAACATCCATGGATTTTGGTATGGGGGGAGGGTTGCAAAACCAATCCCCCACAGATACTGAGGGACGACTGTATTAAATAGAAGTGGCAAGTGGGCACCTTGTCTGGTTCCCAATCTTAGAATAAAAGCTTTTAGTCTTTCACCATTGAGTATGATGTTAGCTGTGGGCGTTTCATATATAGTATGGCCTTTACTATGTTGAGGCAGTTTCCTTCTACCCTAGTTTGTTGAGTGTTTTTACCATGAAAGGGTGTTGAATCCTGCCAAGTGCTTCTTCTGCATCAGTTGAGATGATCATGTGTTTGTGTCCTTCATTCTGTTAATGTGGTGTATTACCTTGACTGACTTTTGTATGTTGAACCAAGGTCCCATTTCAGGAATAAATCCCACTTACTCATGGTATATAACCCTAATATGCTGTTGAATTTGGTTTCCTAGTATTTTGCTGAGGGCTTTTGTANCTTCTACCCTAGTTTGTTGAGTGTTTTTACCATGAAAGGGTGTTGAATCCTGCCAAGTGCTTCTTCTGCATCAGTTGAGATGATCATGTGTTTGTGTCCTTCAGTCTGTTAATGTGGTGTATTACCTTGACTGACTTTTGTATGTTGAACCAAGGTCCCATTTCAGGAATAAATCCCACTTACTCATGTATATAACCCTAATATGCTGTTGAATTTGGTTTCCTAGTATTTTGCTGAGGGCTTTTGTATCAATATTCATCAGGGATATTGGCCTGTAGTGTTCTTTCTTTGTAGTGTCTTTGTATGGCTTTGGTATCAGGATAATTCTGGCCTCATTGAATGTTCTTGGAAGGGTTCCCTCCTCTTCAATGTTTTTGGGAGAGTTTCAAGAAGATTGGTACTAACTTTTCTTTAAATGTTTGGTAGAGTTCACCAGTGAAGCCATCTGGTCCTGAATTTTCTTTGTTGGGAAGTTTTTGATTATTGATTCAATCTCCTTATTCACTGATCCTTTCAGATTTTCTATTTCTCCATGATTCAGTCTTTGTAGGTTTTGTGTTTCCAGAAATTTACCCATTTCTTGTAGGTTATTCAATTTATTAGCATACAATTGCTGAAAGTATTCTCTTATAATTTATTGAATTTCTGTGGCATCAGTTGTAATGTCCCCTCTTTCATATTTGATTTTAGTTATTTAATTCTTCTCTTTTTTCTTTGTTAACCTAGCCAAAGATTCGTCAATTTTACTGATCTTTTAAAAAAGTCAACTCTTAGTTTTGTTGACTTTTTCCTATTGTTTTTCTATTCTCTATTTCACTTATCTCTGTTTTGATCTTTATTATTTCCTTCCTTCTGCTAGCTTTGGGTTTAGTTTGCTCTTTTCTCCCCTAGTTTCTTGACATGTAAAGCAAGGTAGGTTATTGATTCAACAGATTTCTTCTTTTTTAATGTAAGTATTTATAACTACAAACTTCCCTCTTAGCACTGCTTTTGCTGCATTTCCTAAATATGTTGTGATTTCACTTAGTCTCAGCATATTTTATAATTTCCCTTGTGACTTCCTTTACCCATTGGTTGTTTGAGTGTCTTGTTTAATTTGCACATATCTGGATTTTCATTGTTATTGATTTCTAGTTGCATTCCATTGTGAGTGGAAAAGATACTTTGTATGATTTCAGTCTTCCTGAAGTTTTAAGAACTTGTTTTATGCCTAACATGTGGTCTAACCTAGAGAATATTTCATATGCACTGAAGAAGAATGTGTGCTGCTCACGGGTGGAGTGCTCTGTATCTGTCTGTTAGATCCAGTTGCCTATAGTTTTGTTCAAGTCCTCTTTTTCCTTATTGATCCTCTGTCTGGTTGTCCTATCTGTTATTAAAAGTGGGGTATTGGTGGGCTGAGTGCACTGCTTGGGAGTGCGGCGGCGCTCCCGCCGAGGGTTCGGATCCCATGTGGAGACCGGTTCCTGCTCACTGGCTGAGCGCGGTGCGGGCGCAACACCAAGGGTTGCAATCCCATTACCGGTCAGTAAAAAAGACAAAAAGGGAGAAAAAAAGTGGGGTATTGGGAGCTGGCCAGTTAGTTAGGTTGGTTAGGGTATGGTGTTATAACTTGAGGGACAAGGGTTCAGATCCCTGTACTGCCTAGCCACACACGTGCACACACACACACACACAAACACACGCACGCACACACACACGCACACTCACACCCAAACGCACACACTCACACCCAAACGCACACAAACCCATATGCACGCATGCACACGTATACACACGCACACACACACATGCACCACACGTGCGCACGCACACACATGCACACACACACTCACACATTCACACACGCGCGCACACACATACACTCACTCACATGCACACGCTCACACACACGCACTCACGCACACACACTCACGCACGCACGCACACACACAAACACACGCAAGCACACACTCACATTCACACATGCACACGCACACACACTCACACATTCACATGCACGCGCGCACACACACTCACACACATGTGCACACACACTCACACACGCATACACACAGTCACACGCACACAGTCACACGTGCACACATGCGTGCACACACATACACTCACTCACATGCGCACACACACATACACTCACACACGCACTCACGCAACATACACACACGCACACACCCATACGCACGCACGCACACACACGCACATACACATGCACGCACACACACACGCACGCACACACACGCACATACACATGCACGCACACACACACGCACGCACACACACAAACACATGCACACATACACACGCACGTGCTCACACAAGCACATGCACACTCACACACACGTACACACTCACACCCACACACATGCACACTCACGCACACTCACACATACACAAACACACACACGCACACATGCACATAAACACACAAATACACACGCACACACACTCACACATGCACACACACTCACACGCACACACGTGCACATACTCACACACACACTCACACACACAAACACACGCACACACACAAACACACACACACTCACACGCACACACACATGCACACACACGCACACTCTCACACACACGCGCGCACACACACAAGTGGGGTATTGAAGTCTCCTACTGTAATCTCGTTGCCATTTCTTCCTTCANCTTCTACCCTAGTTTGTTGAGTGTTTTTACCATGAAAGGGTGTTGAATCCTGCCAAGTGCTTCTTCTGCATCAGTTGAGATGATCATGTGTTTGTGTCCTTCAGTCTGTTAATGTGGTGTATTACCTTGACTGACTTTTGTATGTTGAACCAAGGTCCCATTTCAGGAATAAATCCCACTTACTCATGTATATAACCCTAATATGCTGTTGAATTTGGTTTCCTAGTATTTTGCTGAGGGCTTTTGTATCAATATTCATCAGGGATATTGGCCTGTAGTGTTCTTTCTTTGTAGTGTCTTTGTATGGCTTTGGTATCAGGATAATTCTGGCCTCATTGAATGTTCTTGGAAGGGTTCCCTCCTCTTCAATGTTTTTGGGAGAGTTTCAAGAAGATTGGTACTAACTTTTCTTTAAATGTTTGGTAGAGTTCACCAGTGAAGCCATCTGGTCCTGAATTTTCTTTGTTGGGAAGTTTTTGATTATTGATTCAATCTCCTTATTCACTGATCCTTTCAGATTTTCTATTTCTCCATGATTCAGTCTTTGTAGGTTTTGTGTTTCCAGAAATTTACCCATTTCTTGTAGGTTATTCAATTTATTAGCATACAATTGCTGAAAGTATTCTCTTATAATTTATTGAATTTCTGTGGCATCAGTTGTAATGTCCCCTCTTTCATATTTGATTTTAGTTATTTAATTCTTCTCTTTTTTCTTTGTTAACCTAGCCAAAGATTCGTCAATTTTACTGATCTTTTAAAAAAGTCAACTCTTAGTTTTGTTGACTTTTTCCTATTGTTTTTCTATTCTCTATTTCACTTATCTCTGTTTTGATCTTTATTATTTCCTTCCTTCTGCTAGCTTTGGGTTTAGTTTGCTCTTTTCTCCCCTAGTTTCTTGACATGTAAAGCAAGGTAGGTTATTGATTCAACAGATTTCTTCTTTTTTAATGTAAGTATTTATAACTACAAACTTCCCTCTTAGCACTGCTTTTGCTGCATTTCCTAAATATGTTGTGATTTCACTTAGTCTCAGCATATTTTATAATTTCCCTTGTGACTTCCTTTACCCATTGGTTGTTTGAGTGTCTTGTTTAATTTGCACATATCTGGATTTTCATTGTTATTGATTTCTAGTTGCATTCCATTGTGAGTGGAAAAGATACTTTGTATGATTTCAGTCTTCCTGAAGTTTTAAGAACTTGTTTTATGCCTAACATGTGGTCTAACCTAGAGAATATTTCATATGCACTGAAGAAGAATGTGTGCTGCTCACGGGTGGAGTGCTCTGTATCTGTCTGTTAGATCCAGTTGCCTATAGTTTTGTTCAAGTCCTCTTTTTCCTTATTGATCCTCTGTCTGGTTGTCCTATCTGTTATTAAAAGTGGGGTATTGGTGGGCTGAGTGCACTGCTTGGGAGTGCGGCGGCGCTCCCGCCGAGGGTTCGGATCCCATGTGGAGTCCGGTTCCTGCTCCCTGGCTGAGCGCGGTGCGGGCGCAACACCAAGGGTTGCAATCCCATTACCGGTCAGTAAAAAAGACAAAAAGGGAGAAAAAAAGTGGGGTATTGGGAGCTGGCCAGTTAGTTAGGTTGGTTAGGGTATGGTGTTATAACTTGAGGGACAAGGGTTCAGATCCCTGTACTGCCTAGCCACACACGCGCACACACACACACACACACAAACACACGCACGCACACACACACGCACACTCACACCCAAACGCACACACTCACACCCAAACGCACACAAATCCATATGCACGCATGCACACGTATACACACGCACACACACTCACGCATGCACGCACACACACACAAACACACACACAAGCACACACATGCACACACATGCAAGCACACACTCACATTCACACACATGCGCACACACACTCACACACATGTGCACACACACACTCACACACGCATACACACTCACACGCACACAGTCACACGTGCACACACGCGTGCACACACATACACTCACTCACATGCGCACACACACATACACTCACACACGCACTCACGCAACATACACACACGCACACACCCATATGCACGCACGCACACACACGCACATACACATGCACGCACACACACACGCACGCACACACACGCACATACACATGCACGCACACACACACGCACGCACACACACAAACACATGCACACATACACACGCACGTGCTCACACAAGCACATGCACACTCACACACACGTACACACTCACACCCACACACATGCACACTCACGCACACTCACACATACACAAACACACGCACGCACACATGCACATAAACACACAAATACACACGCACACACACTCACACACGCGCACACACTCACACGCACACACGTGTACATACTCACACACACACACTCACACACACAAACACACGCACGCACACATGCACACACACAAACACACACGCACACTCACACACTCACACGCACACACACTCACATGCACACACACGCACACTCTCACACACACACGCACACACACACAAGTGGGGTATTGAAGTCTCCTACTGTAATCTCGTTGCCATTTCTTCCTTCAATTTTGTCAAAGTTTGCTTCGTATATTTAGGAACTCTGAGGCTCTGAGGTCTGGTGTATAAATATTTATAATTGTTATATCTTCTTGATGAATTGACACTTTTATCATTATATAATGTCCTTCTATACTTCTCATAAGTTTTTGATTTAAGGTCTATTTTATCTGATATAAGCATAGCCATTCCTGCACTCTTTTGGTTACCATTTACATGGAATATCTTTTTACATTCTTTCACTTTCAGCCTACGTAAGGTGAGTCTCTTGTGAATAGCAGTACATGGTTGAATGCTGTTGTTTTTAGGTCATTCAAGCAATCTATGACTTGATTGTGGAGTTTAATCGATTTACATTTAAAGTAATTACTGACAGGGAGGACTTACTATTGCCATTTTGTTTATTGTTTTCTGTATGTCTTAGGGCTTTTTTTTGGTCCATGCTTTCCTCTCTTATGCCTTCCTTTGTACTTCATTGATTTTTTTTGTAGTGAGTCCCTTCTCATTTCCTTTTGTGTATAGTCTATAGATAGTTTATTTGTGGTTACCATTGCAACTACATAAAACTTCTTACAGTTATAGCATTTTCTTTTAAACTGATAGCTTCAGTTGCATATAAAAATTCTACTCCTTTCCAGTTCCACCTCTTCCCTCCGTGCTCTATGTTATTGATGTCACAAGTCCATCTTTATGTATTGTATACCAATGAACATAGATTTAAAGTTTTTTATGTTTCTGTCATTTAAATTCCATGCACTAAAATTACAATAGTGCAGATTATTTTATTTGTCTGTATATTTATATTTACGTATATTGGGGAAACATTATCATGTGACTTTGTGTTGCTATTTACTCTCCTTTGTTACAACTTGAAGGACTTTCTTTATCATTTCTTCTAGATCAGGTCTGGTGGCAATGAATTCCCTTAGCTTTTGTTTATCTGGGAAAGTCTTAATTTCTCCTACTTTTTTGAAGAATAGTTTTTCCAGATACAGTAACCTTGGTTGACAGTTTTTTCTTTCAGCACTTTAAATATATCATCCCACTCCTTTCTGGCCTGTAAAGTTTTCTTCTGAGAAATCCTCTGATAATCTTAAGGAATCCATTTTGTGTGAAAGAGACAAATTGCTTTTCTTTTGCTGCGTTTAAGATTTTCTTTTTCTTTGACTTTAGACTGTTTGATTGTAATGTGTCTTGGTGTGCTCTCTTTTGATTTATTTTAGTTGGAGTTATATGAGCTTCTTGAATTTGTATATCCATCTTCCCCCTGGTATTTGGGAAGCTTTTAGCCATTATTTCATCAAGTAAACTCTCTGGCCCTTATCCCCTCTTTTCCTTTGGGACACATGTACATATATTGGTCTACTTGATATTGTCCTACAAATCCCTTAGGCTTTTTTTTTGCTTTTTGTCGTTCTTTTTTGTTTTTGCTCCTCTGACTTTATGATTATAAATTACCTCTCTTCAAGTTAGATAAGTCTTTCTTCTGCCTGATCAAGTCAGCTGTTGAACCCTTCTTATGAATGTCTCAGTTCAATTATATTATTTTTCAGTTCCATGATGTCTATTTTGTTCTTTTTTTTTAATAGTTCTATCTCTTTGTTGATATTCTCATTTTGTCCCTACATTGTTTCCTGATTGTTTTAGTTTTCCACTGTGTTCTCTTTTAGGTTGTTGATCATTTTTATGACAGCTATTTAGACTTTTTTCTCAAGCAGTTCATAGATCTGTGTATCTTTAGGGTCAGTTTTAGGGGGTTTATTTTATGCCTTTGATTGGGCCATGTTTCCCTGTCTCTTTGTATGCCTTATAATTTTTTT
>NW_007727421.1:469647-520083 GCF_000696425.1 Galeopterus variegatus | reverse complement strand
GGAAGTTTCCTTCCAGTTGTGGCATGCTATGCTGTATAGGGGGAGGAGCACAAAGGGGAACTGCTGTGGTCTGAGTGTGTCCCACAAAATCTATATGTTGAAACTTAATAGTATTAAGAGATGAGGCCTTTAGGAAATGATTAAGTCATGAGTGCATAGCCCTCATGGATGGTATTAAGGCTCTTAAAAAAGGGGGGGGAGGCAGTACATGGATTCCTTTTCTTCTCTTCTGCCATGAGGGAATGGTTCCTTCTTTTCTGGTCTTCTTCCATGTGAGAACACAGTGTTTGTCCACCCTTTGCCCTTTCATCCCTTCTATCATATGAAGTCACAGCATTCAAGGCACCATCTTGGAAGCAGAGACTTGGCCTTCACCAGACACTGAACCTGGTGGTGCCTTGATCTTAGACTTCCAGCCTCCAAACTGTGAGAAATAAATCAATGTTACTTATAAATTACCCAGTCTCGAGTTTTGTTATAGCAGCACAAACAGGCAAGCGTGTCAAACACTATCAATTTTCCCACGCCTTTCTCTGGAATCCCTTCTTGGTTTTATAATGGCTTGGGTGCTGTAGCTTCTCAACTGAATTCTCACAGAGGTGTCCTGGTCCATATATGCCTCCAAACTGTGAGAAATAAATCAATGTTACTTATAAATTACCCAGTCTCGAGTTTTGTTGTAGCAGCACAAACAGGCAAGCGTGTCAAACACTATCAATTTTCCCACGCCTTTCTCTGGAATCCCTTCTTGGTTTTATAATGGCTCGGGTGCTGTAGCTTCTCAACTGAATTCTCACAGAGGTGTCCTGGTCCATATATTGTTATTAACTCCGTGTCTCTGTGAGGGAGGAAGCACCTGTAGTTTCTTAGTCCACCATCTTGCTGATGTCACTCTGCAATATATTTTGATGTGGGCACTGCAGCTGCTCTGCAGTCAAAGCTCTGGAGATGGTGGAGTCATTTCTGCACTGCAGTGGATTTTTGGAGATTGGCAGAAACTCTAGTGCTTTTCCCAGAAACCTCCCTAGAGATACCATCTATGAGAGCTGAACACCACCTCCCAGTCAAGTGGCTCCCTCCTGCCCCTGGTGGCCCCTGATCATCCTAGCGCACAGCAGATAGCCCTTGCTAGATGCTGCCTCCCCAAGATTCATCTTCTCTAAGTGAGCTGCTCACCCTCTCTCCACAGTGCTCCGACCCACAGAAGCTGCTCCATATTGCCCAGGAGCTCCTGCACACTGAGGAGACCTATGTGAGGCGGCTGCACCTGCTGGACCAGGTAGCCCACATGGCCCAGGGCCTGCCTTTGTTCACTTCCAGAATTTCAGTGGGCAATTTCAGAGTCTCCCTATTTCTTAGCATTGGTTGAGCATAGGGTTGGAGTACAAATGACTTAAATACTAAAACTCAGACAAAGTTAATTCTGGTCTAGAAACATTTTTTGCTTTCAGTGCTTTTGGCTCTGGAAAAAAAGGTTTGTCCAGTCAACTTTTAGATACTTCTTTTTGGCAATTGCATTATTGGAGCATGCAAGTGGCTTCTGCATAAACAGTTGGGACAGTGAGTGCCACTCATACCTGTCTACATGGCAACATGGGGCTGGTGAGCACAGGAAATAAAGTGCCAGTGGAAACCAGAGTTTTGATCGAACATGTTGCTTCTGTTTGTATCTTGCAAGCCAGAGAAGACAATATGGACCTTCCATTTCCCATGAAAGGTGGCTGAGGAAAGATGTCCTGCCCCTGTCCTCAAGGAACTGTTCCTCCCTCACCCACAATCCTCAGCCATAAGTAATCTTGCACTTAGAACAGGAGGTTGTGTGAACCAGTTTGATAAAAAGGAGGGACAAGGACTCTGAAGTTCATTAGGAAAAGACACGGTGGAAGCAGCCCCTCCCGAGTGCCCAGACCTGTGGCAGATGCCAGATTAGAACTGTTTGTGGTGAACAACACTCAGTGGTTGTTGTGGGCCTCTCTGTGCCCAGGTTTTCTGCACCAGGCTGATGGAAGCAGGGATCCCTGCAGAAGTCACCACAGGCATCTTCTCTAACATCTCCTCCATCCACCGTTTCCACGGGCAGTTCCTGCTGCCTGAGCTGCAGACGCGGATCACAGAGGAGTGGTGAGTAGCATTCATGGCCACGTGGGGCGCCTCGGGTGGCCGCTAACTCTGGGGCTCACATGCCTGAAAGCCAGGCAGGCACTCGGTGGGCTCTCAGGTGGCTGGGGAGCCTCCTTTCTCTGCCTAGTCCTTGGTCACATCCCGACCCCACCCCTTCCTGGCTGGGGACCTTGACTGGCCACTTAATGTCTCCATGCCTTCATTTCTGAGGAAGCAGATGACGTAGAACTGAGGGATTTTAACACCACACCCAGGGCTCTGTGGGATTTAAGCGAAGCAGCAAACAGTGAATCAGTAGTGTTCGGTCGTTTTATTTTCCCTCCTAACATAGAATCCACCTTTGCTTTAAAAAATGAGACTTTCTTCCCCTCAACAGTGGACGCCAGATCCTCTCCTGCCGTCCTTGTGGTCTGTCCTGTCCCTCTGCCGCTTCTGTACCTTGTTAGCAGAGAGACAGCTTGGCTGCAAGTCACAATCAGGAAACCATCACAGGCGTGGCGCCCGGGCTCTCCCGTTCCCTGCATTCCGTGTCCCCCTCCATTCTTGTGCTCCACTGCAGCTTTGTATCAGGGCCTCTGCTGTCTGCCCCCTTCACAGGCCCGGCTTCCCTGCCACAGCAGGAGCCTGGCCCTTAGTGTCCCACAAACCCATTCTCCAGGCTTCAGTCCCAGAGACCACAGGGCCAGGGAGCTTGACTGGGGAAGTCTTTTTATCTGTGGCCCAGGGAGGGGCTGGGTCGATTCGTACATCTTTAGAAAGACATGGTCCAGCTGCAGAGCATGTGGGATTTAAGCGAAGTCCCCAAGGTGATCAGCACTGTGTCCCCAAGGTGGTCAGGGCTACATGTGACCTTCTGGCTGACAAGTCCACGCCTGGTAGAGACGGGTTTTCTCCTTCAAGGCACTACAGTCTGTTAATCCACAAACACACATGTGGCCTCCTCGGCGCCTTTTATAAAAGTGGCACAGGAGTCCAGTGACTCACCCACCCTGCCCAGTTGGTGAGCCTTTAAATTAAATCCACATGTGCACTTTGGTAGCAATGCTCAGTGATGGCTTTGTCTGTGGCTTTTCTCTCTTTTTTTGCTTATTTACTTGAGACAAATCTCCAACAGTTCTAAGGTCAAAGACGATCAATGTATTTTTCTGCTTCTTGAAACTCGTCTGCACATCCCTGTCCGAAGCAGCAGTTGGGTTTTATTGTCAGTCCTGCAAAGTGCTCGTTTCCCTGTGACTTCGCCAGCATTGGATACAAGCTTCATTTTTCATCTTTGCTCTTTTGAAAGGACCACAGTGGTATTTCACTGATCCTCTGTAATAACTGTGGCCCATCGTTTGAGCGTTTCTACGACTGCGAATGCCTCCTGTGTTGGGGGCACTGGTTCTAAACCTGCACCATTGAAGTCTTTTATAGGCATCGTTTCATTTAATCTCTTAGTAACACACTCTTCTAACCCAAATGTAAAGGGCAGGAAACGAAGGCCCAGAGGGTGACTGATTTTCACACCATCACACAGAGCTGGAAGTCAGGCCGCTGCCCTCTGCCGCCATCCTGTAGGCCCCTGGTGAAGTTCATGTCCACTCACCTCAGTGCTCCCTCCTGCTCCCCCCGGGCCATTTCTCTGATGATCTCATGCCCCCACAAAGGGACACGAACCCCCGGCTTGGGGACATCCTGCAGAAGCTGGCCCCATTCCTGAAGATGTACGGCGAGTACGTCAAGAACTTCGACAGGGCCGTAGGGCTGGTGAGCACGTGGACTGGGCGCTCGCTGCTGTTTAAAGACGTCGTCCACAGCATCCAGGTAGGGAAGGCTGCAGGCGCGCAGCACAAGCGTCCTCCAGGGGCACGGGGCCGAGTGTGGATTTTTTAAAAAACATGTATGTTTTTTTTACTCCAAAAAGTAGTATATGGAACACAGCAAAAATTAGTAAAATTATGGAATGTGTTCAGATGCTCTATTGATGCTTTGATCCTTACAGTGACTCCCGGGGCCAAGTCATCATTTGCATTTCATGGATGGGAAAATCGTGGTTCCACAAGCCGTGCAGTTGACAGCATCATGGATTGTCACTTACAGAACCTGGATTCAAAGGGGTCTCTGGCTCCACAGTGTCCCTCAATAGCCAGGGCAGGCATTTAAAAAGTGCAGTACTGATCTTTCCTCTCTCTGTTTCTGCAGACAGCCTGTCCCTAGTCCTCGCTGTTCTTTCCCTGGTGCTGTTGGCCTTTTCTTATCGTAGGTTTATATAGGTTAAGAACTTCAACCATCTTCTGTCATAATGTCACAAGTATTTTTCCCATTGACCTTTTATTTTTTAAGTTTATGATGTTGTTTGCCATACAGAATTTGGGGTTTTTTAAGAGCTGTGTTCAACAATTCTTTTTAAAAGGTGAAATTTTTTAAAAAGGCTTTAAAATAATGCTTATGAATGCATTTCCAAGATTATATAAAGTATGTTTTTTCCTTAACTTTATGGCTTCATTTAAAAAATTTTAAAAGCTACTCCAGAATAGTTTCCAGATGGCTTGTGGTAAGCATCCAGTTTTATAGTCAGCTGCTTGTCCCAACGCAACTAGTGACCCCACGTGTGTGCACACGCACGTTCACACACCCGCACATGCTCACGCACTCTCCTGCCCTGCCCCCTTACCCTGGAGGGCTTCTGGAGCCTGGGCACTCTCTGTGCTGGGGGTATAGAGGCTGGGCCTGGATTTGGGGCCACCCCTTATAACTTTCTGCATTTTCCTGAGACCTTACCGATTGTCACCAGGTCACCCATGGTTTCCTAGTGCCAAAGTCTTAGGTCCCCCGAGTCCTTAAATTGTCTTCGACTCAGTATCAGCATCAGGTCTCAGAGAGGAGAGTCAAGTCCTCACACCGAGTCCTTTCTTCTCCCCTTTTGCCTGCCCATGTCCTCGCCCCGCTGTGTGCGTCTCAGGCCTTCACGGCTGGCCCCATCCCAGCTGTCCCCACAGAACAGTAGCCTCCCACCTCCCCAAGCAGCACCTTTGCTCACCCTGCAGATCCCTCCCTGGGCGTGGTGAAACGGGTTCTTGCCGGGCACAGTCTGCTGTCCCTCATCCACACCTGAAAGACCAGGTTCTTGGGTCTGGTATGCCCTTAGGTGACTAGACATTTTCAGGATTGGGATGACAGACGATGTCCACAGCAGCCACACCAGTGCTGTTGTCCCAGGCGGCGTCTGCCTGGGGATACTCACGGGCAGTGTTGGCCTGTGGTCAAAGCCCAGCGACTGGCCAGGGTGTCCCCCACACCCTGGGCAGACCTCGGGTGCTGGGCTGGGCAGCTGTGGGGAGGGGTCTACACCCCAGACTCAGCACACTTCAGCCATTCTCCACAGGCAACTTCACCCCCAGGGGCCCTGGGCGGTGTCTGCAGACGTTAGTGCTGCCGACGTTAATGCATGGAGCCCAGGGATGCCACCACACACCCTGCAGCACACAGGATGGCCCCACGACAGAGAATGCTCTGACCCAAACGTCCCTAGTGCCGAGGCTGAGAAGCCCCTGCATGGACAAAACAGATCACATGACAGTCAAGGCTCTCGTGGCTTTTGAAGGTTTGCTTTGTTCAATCCAAATTTTATTTTAATTCTTTAAATTTTATTTTGAGGGCCGGCCCGGTGGCACACTGGAGAGTGCGCCGCTTGGGAGTGCAGCAGCGCTCCCGCTGAGGGTTCGGATCCCATGTGGAGACCGGTTCCCGCTCACTGGCTGAGCGCGGTGCGGGCGCAACACCGAGGGTTGCGATCCCGTTGCCAGTCCCCGGTACGGGTGCGACACCAAGGGTTGCGATCCCGTTACCGGTCAGTAAAAAAGACAAAAAGGAAAAAAAAATTTATTTTGAAATAATTTCAAAGGTTTACAGGAAAGTTGCAAATAATGACAAATTGTTACAAACTGTTAACATTTTGTCTTGTTTTCTTTGCCATTCTCTCTAAACACATTCATATGATTATGATTTTTGAGCCTTTTGAGACTAAGCTGCAGACGCAGCAGCCCTTTCTCACTAAATGTGAACTCCCCTGGAGCCCGTGGCACAGCGACCAAAGTCAGGGAATTCTGTGTACTGTCTGCTCCACGGCACCCACTCAGACGTTGCCAGGTGTCCCCATAATATTCTTTTCTCTCTTTTCTTCTTGGTCATGACCCAACCCAGGACCACACGTTGCGTTCATTATCACGTTGTCTCCTTCCGTCTAGAAGAGGCCTCTGTCCTTGTCCTCCTGGGTGGTACAGGCCAGTTACTTGTAGACCGTCTCTCGGTTTGGTTCTGCCGGCTGTTCGTTCATGATTCAGTTCAGGCCGTGCCTTTGTGGAAATTTCACCGGAGTAAGGCTGTGTTCTCACCGCGTCCTGCCTGGTGGCACTCAGTTTCCATTTGTCCCATTTCTGGGGATGCTCACTTGATGAAAGATGTGTCTGTCAGGCCTGTCCACAGTGAAGTTAGGCTTTTGTCCCCTGTTATTAAGTGTCTTGTAGGAAGATACTTTGAGATTATGTAAATATGCTGTTCCTCATCACCTCTTGACGATTCTTGCCTAAAACAGTTGTTTATATGAAGGTTGCAAGCGAGGGCTTTTCCACCCCTGTTGTATCCAAGGCATTTTTGAGCTCATCTGAACCGGAGGCCATTCTCTTCTGGGCCCCAAGCCGGATGAGGGTGGCTGAGGCCGTCGAGTTGCTGGCAGGTGGGTGGGGAAGCAGGTGGACAGTACGTCAGAGGCAGCGGGCCCTCTGGGCCAAGACACTCTGCCAAGTGAGCATTGCTGGGGGAGAAGACAAGGAGGCACTGGCAGGAGGAGCCGAGCGGGGAGCACAGAGGTGACAGGGTGACACCTGTGGGGACACACGTACCTGGGGCTCGGTTAGGGGTAGAACAGGGACTGTGCTTCAGAGAGAGGCAGAGAGGTGTGGGGGAATTGGGGGCAGTACTGGGCCGGGGTGGAGCAGCATGGGCTGGGTCTCAGCACCCCACCTGCCCACCCAAACGTTCACTCCTGTGCTCACGATGAGACGAATCTGCAGAAGGAATCTCAGAGCAGCTTCAGGCCCACAGGTGAATGCCAGTGGGGAAAGGTCCCCCTTGAGGGGAAGAGTCAGTTTTGTCTGGGCATTAATTTTCTCCAGTGAGGGTGTGGATGAAAGAGTGAGCTCGGGCCTAGAGCAGCTCTCCCAGGGTTCCGATCTTTGCTCCATCATTCAGCCTCTCTGAGACTCAGTTTCCCCAGCTGGTCTGTACCAGCTGTGTCCAGAAGGGCAGTCAGCTCTGGGCAGGCTCCTGGGGCTGTGGTGGCCAGAAGCAAGGGATGGGGCCAGAATTCCACACTGACTCCTCGGCCTGACCCTTGCTGTCCCCTGTCCCCCACAGAAGCAAGAGGTGTGCGGGAACCTGACGCTGCAGCATCACATGCTGGAACCCGTGCAGAGGGTCCCCCGATATGAGCTGCTGCTCAGGGACTATCTGAAGAGGCTCCCGGGGGATGCCCCAGATCGGAAGGATGCAGAGAGTGAGCTGGGGTGGCCACAAGGCCAAGGGGTCCTGGGAGGGAGAAGGGAAACCTGCCGAGAACCCTGGGGGAGGCGGGAAGGGAGAGGCAGAGACACACAGAGACAAAGATACAGATAGAGACGAAGACAGAGGAGAAAGAGACGGACAGAGAGAGAGAGCCCCCTGAACAGCTCAGGAAGTGACTTAGTGTCTTTGAGGGCAGAGAAGAGTCTCCCGTGCTCAAAGTGTGACAGTGGATGTCAGTGCTGGGGAAGGCACTGCTACACACAGGCCCTGTCCAGGAATGGGCCTCATGGGGCTGGCTGGGGCCACTCCTGGTCCAAGGGCAGTGACAGTATGTCGGGCAGGCATCAGAGGGCAGGGGTCTGTGCAGGAAAGTGGGGGGCCCCCACCTGCTGTTGGCTCCAGCAGGCCCCCAGCGGACAGAGTGTGTCTACAGGGCCATGGGTTGTACCCTCTACACCTGGGCCAGGCCCATGGAGCAGCCCAGGCTCCTGCGGGAAAGGTCAAGAGAAGGATAGAACCTGCCACTGGAAGCAGCTGCCCCGGAGCTGCAGAGTCAGCCTCTTGGGGCGAGAACACGCAGCCCCACCACGAGGCCCCACGCTGACTCTCTGTCCTCCTGCAGGGTCTCTGGAGCTCATCTCCACAGCCGCCAACCACTCCAACGCTGCCATTCGGAAAATGGTGAGTGTGGGTGTCCCTCCAGGAGGGGACTGGCAAGGTGGTACAGGGAGGGTGAGGGCGGGTGAACCCTGTCAGCCAGCACCTTCACTGCTCTGTTCCCAGGTGGTCAAGGGCTCCTCCTGTGACTAGGCACACGCCTGCCCCTTACTATACTGTGATCCTTGGTGAATTGGTTAGCACTCTGTGCCTTAGTTTCCCCATCTGTAAAATGGGGACACTGACAGAACCTGTTTCATTGGGCTGTTGTGAGGATTAAAAGAATCACTCTACATAAAGTGCTCAGGACAAGACCTGGCATAAGTACGAGTTCTCAGTGTTGTCATTCATTCATTCATTCATTCATTCGCTCATTCACTTGAGCTGCATTAGTCTCTTTCATGGGCTGGCTCTGTGCATGCCCAGCCCCTAGTGCACACCCAGCCCCTTTAGTATATACCAGGTGCATACCCAGCCCCTCTAGTACACACCCAACCCCCCTAGTGCATGCCAGGTACATGCCCAGCTCCCCTAGTACACACCAGGTACACACCTAGTCCCCCCAGTGCATGCCAGGGCACACCCAGCTCCCCTGGGGAACACTGGGTGCACACCCAGCCCGTCTAGTCCATACCAGGTGCGTATCTAGTACACACCAGATCCCTTTGCTGGAGGGCAGAGGCACGTCCAGTCCCACTGTGCATACACCAGGCATCTGCCCATTTCCTCTAGTTCCCACTAGGCCCTCGGCCCTGCCCCAGTCCTCCCCTCCACAGTCTGCTGCCAGCTCCTCTAGTGCCACCTACACCCTGCGTTGTGTCATGTGGTTCACTTGTCCCACTCTGCATCTGCACCAGAGACAGAAGGGGCAGCCAACGTGGCCTGTTTCCAGGGTGTGCAGGCTGAGACTACTCAAGTCCAAGGACAGGGTTGCTGGGGCTCCCAGGTCCGGGCTCAGACCATGTTGCTGTTGTCGAGGTCCCTGTGGGCTCCACTCTGCCTTCTACTATGTTGGCTTCTGTCTCAGAGCTAGGGCCATAAGCTTGCAATGCTGTCCCACCACACCTTGGGGTGTTGATTGGCCACGTGACCACCCAATCAGTCACCAGAGCCAGGCGAAGGAGATGCATGGATTAGCTGAGTCTGGGTCATCCACTCAGCTGACCCATCCATGTGTCAGTTTCCTTGTCTGTAAATTGGGGATGATTATGGCAGCCACCCCACAGGGTCTGTGTTGGAATTAAATGGGTTAAAACGCGTATCGTGTGTAGAACGTCACCTGGCACATAGCGATGGAGTCAGCCATCGTTGTCATTTGTGATTATTATTCTCCGCATGGTGAACTTTACTCATCCTTCAGTACCCAACTTGAATGTCACCCGTATTTTCCCTCCCACCCTGTTGTCAGTAAGCTTGCTGTCTGGGTCACGCCCCTGTGTCTCCAGCAGGTCCCTCAGGCCTCTGATTCCCGTTACCTTGCATTTCTGCCTGAACCACGTCTCTTGCAGGAGAAAATGCACAAGCTCTTAGAGGTAAACGAGCAACTGGGCGGGGAGGAGGACATTGTCAACCCGGCCAATGAGCTGATCAAGGAAGGCCACATCCAGAAGCTGTCAGCCAAGAACGGCACGGCCCAGGACCGCCACCTCTTTCTGGTGAGCCCAGCCCTGCCGCAGAGCCTCCCTCACCTCTGCCCTTGAGCCCTGGCACTGAGGCAGGGCTCTGGCTGCCCAAGAACATGGCTCTTCTGTGGCCTCTCCTACTGTGACTGCTGCAGCCCTCTGAGACCCCCAGGACGCCCCCCAGCCCCCGCAAAGATACACAGAGCCTAGTTCCTCCTCATCCAGACACCAAAGCTTTGTTTGTGGCTCTGCCCCGTTTGCTGCAAACATCTCACGTTTTCATCCCTCCCAGCCCATGTCCCTGTGCTCCTTAACCTGCCTCCTCCGGAACTGAGCAGCCTCCAACTTGCAACCACCAGAGAGTTTAGAGAACGGTAGCAGCTTTCATGATTTCGACTTTCCCAGAATCAAACCCTGGCCTACAGGGAGGGAAAAAACACAAGAAGGGGCACAATGAGAATCCACGCCGGGTGCCACGGGGCAGTAGGAATAAACGCGCTCTTTCTCCCCTCTTTCATTTTCCTCTAGCTTCTGCTCTTCTCAAATAAGAAGTTATTTCATTGAAAGTTTTTTTCCAACGTTTTAAAAATTTGCATTGAGTAAGACCCACTTTTGCTAGACAGTTCTGAGTTTTGACAAATGCGGTCGTCGCAAGCACAATCAAATTACAGAACAGTTCGTTCAGCCCCACCCAGGCTCCCTTGTCCTGACCCTTCGTGGTTTAGCACCGCCCTCCCCGACAGCTCCTGTCCCTGGTGCCATTGCTATGTCCTGTTTCTATAATTTTGCCTTTTCCAGAAGGCCACATCAGCGCCATGAGATGAGTCTGGCTTCTCTCGCTCGACATGTGCGCTTGAGAGCTTCATCCCAGCTGCTGCATGTGCCAGCAGCTCATTCGAAAGTTTTGTTTTTTATCACACAATTAGCCCGTGTTCATGGTTGAGAAATTAAAAAATAGAAATTGGACAAACATATAGCTAGCTGTGTGGCCTCCGCACTCACGGTTCTTACCACATCAAAATTGCCACCCACATCTTTTTAAATATAGTTTTCACTTTATATGACATTAAAGGAAAACTTAAAAGGGTCCCGTGTGAGGAGCGCAGCAGGGCCTCTGTGGGTGACCTGCCAGGCAGCTCCCGTCCCTGATGGGCCTGTCCCCCTCACAGTTCAACAGCATGGTCCTGTACTGCGTGCCCAAGCTGCGGCTCAAGGGCCAGAAGTTCAGTGTCCGGGAGAAGATGGACATCTCAGGCCTCCAGGTCAGTGAGCCCCTCCCTCCCAAACATGCCCCCCGGGTGGGGCATCAAGCAGGGGTGGGGACACCAGGGCTCCGGCCACCTCCGGCTCACCACTGTGCAGCCTACCGCCCCCGCCCGCCTCTCCGAGCTGCCCACTACCAGCGATTAAGGCATTGCTGGAACATCGTCTCGGCCCTGGTCTCCTGGGCCACGTGGGCAGGATCTCCCTCTCTCTGCTCGGCCCACCTGCCAGGACACTGCCGCCTCGTGCTTGAAGGATGGGGCCGAGAGAGTAGGCTGTTGGGAACTAAAGTGTGCAGCTTTGGGGTTGCGGGGGTGGGGGAGGTGAAGGGAGCCAGGATCTCGGCTGACCTCTGTCACCTGTGAGGCTGGGACTCAGGGCCCCATGTACAGACCCTGCCTGGACCCCATGTCCAGAGCTCTCTCCTCTCTCGCACCATCTCGAAACTAGGAAGAGGTTTTGCAGACGCCAATGTGGTGCCGTCCAGAACGACCTCTGTCTTTACCGTCCCCCTGTTCTGTGAGCCTGTTCTGTGACCTGTCCCATGTCTCATGGTGGTGGGGCTGGGGCACGGGGGGCTGAAAGGATCACTGTCCCCTGTGGAGAAGGCTTTGCGTTAACAGGTGCTCCAAAAGTACTGGTTCAATCTAAGTATTTAATCATTTCAACAAGTAAAGTTTTGCTTATATGACACCAAAAACCCCTTCTTACTTTGAAATTCTCTGAACTCAGGTTAAGAAATACCATTAAAAGTAATGACTAAATGGGGCCGGCCCGGTGGCGCACTGGATAAGTGCGCTGCTTGGGAAGCGCGGCGGCGCTCCCGCCCGAGGGTTCGGATCCCACATACAGACCGGTTCCCGCTCACTGGCTGAGCGAGGCGCGGGAGCAACGCCGAGGGTTGCGGTCCCGTTGCCGGTCCCCGGTCCGGTACGGGGGCAACACTGAGGGTTGCGATCCGTTTCTGGACACGGAAAAAGACAAAAGACAAAAAAAAAAAAAAAAAGTAATGACTAAAGAAAAAATACTTTTTTCCATTGTTATTAGAAACCATTTTTTAGTGTTTTTCTATCAGAAATCAGCCATATTTTAATAATTTGATGTGTTAATGCAGAAGTTCTCAACGTGTGGGGTGGGAAAATCTGGAAGTTCCAGGCAGGGTCCAGGGTTTGTATTTCCCTCAAGCCGCTGGCCGGCCCGTTTCGTGGTTCTGACAGGGGTCGGCCCAAGGACCACCGGGAGCCACCAGACCTGCCAGCGTGTTCTCTGCTCTTGTCCTGATGGAAGAGGACGTAATGTGACACTGCAGTTCTATGAAGAAAGGACCCTATTTCATTGATTCTGGGCTCACGTTTTTCTATTTAAGTGTCTAAACTCAGGATGCACCTGCCCTGGGGAGCTCAGACGTCTACAGGGTGGCTGAGGCCCTCCTTGTCCCTCTCATAAGATCCTCATCCCTCCAAAGGGGACACGGTGGCTGCGGGGACGTAGTGCGGTCGTGGGGATAGGTTGGCTCCATGGGGCTGGCTGGGAGTGACTTCGGGGGGGGGGGGTCTGATGGGCCAGTGGGTTTGGCCAGCAGAGTTCCCAGCACAGAGGATGAGAGGTTCCAGCACTGTCTGGGCAGGATGAGTGGCCCACTGTCCCCCATGGACCGGCTCATGCAGTGCTGGCCCCCAGCCACCGTGTCCCTGAGCCTCAATGCTCCCCTTCCTATAGACCCAAGGGCTGCTGGGCCACCTCTCCTCCTCCTCAGGAAAATGCTTCCAAGTCAGAAAACATGAGGCTAGGGTCGGCCTGGTGGCGCACTTGGTAGAGTGTGGCGCTTGGGAGTGTGGCGGCGCTCCCGCCGAGGGTTCGGATCCCATATAGAGACCGGTCCGCTCACTGGTTGAGCGCAGTGCGGGTGCGACACCGAGGGTTGCGATCCCATTGCCAGTCCCGGTGCGGGCGCGACACCGAGGGTTGCGATCCCATTACTGGTCATGATAAAAAAAAAAAGACAAAAAAAGGAAAAAAAAGAAAACATGAGGCTGGAGTTTAGGACCCGCTAAAATGACTGGCTTGTTTTTGTTTATGTTTTGTTCTTGGTCCTTATCCCTTCAGGTGCAGGATATTGTCAAGCCAAACCCAGGACACACGTTCATCATCACAGGGAGAAAAAGATCCCTGGAGCTGCAGACTCGGTATGGCACAGGCTGTCTATAGCATCTGCACCATGCGAATGTCTTTGACCTAGCATTTTAGCAGATGGCTTCTTTTTCTAAACTGGATAACCTCGTGATATGTTTTTATGTACTCATTTACTCATGGTTTAAAGTTTAACTGTATCAAGGGGAAGTCAGTGGAAATTAAGCTTCTGCCCACCTCCTGTGCCCTGGGCTGAGCAGACATTCTTAACCATGTCTTAAGTGTCCTTCCAGGATTTTCTATGCACATAGGTAGATGTCTACTTTTTAATTGCAGGCGGCTGTTTACTGTACATACAGCCTGTTGAGCATCTTGTTTTTCTCACAGAATCTATCAGGAACCACCGCACATCTGTGCATCATTTCCTACAGCAGCGTCATTCCCCATCGTGATCATTAACCAGCTCCCACTGACTCTTGCTGTTGCAAATGGCCCTGCAAGCAGTGTGCTCAGACCCATGTAGTTGTTTGTGCCTGTGTGTTGTTACATACGTCAGGTAGATTCCTGACGTAGAAGTGCTGGTCGAAGGGTAGTATGTCTTTTATAGTCTGGCGGGTGTTGTCACACTACCCTGTGACGTGATGCCAGGCCTGTGCTCTGACTGGCAGTGTGTGGAAGGTCCGTTCTTCCACATCCCACCAACAATGTGAGAGCTTTGTAGCGACCCGTTATGGCCCAGGGGGACGTTGCCTTATATTTACTGCAGAGGGTTGTGCGCGGCACACCTGGCCCCAGCAGGCCATGCCTGACCGTGCCTGGCTACATCTGATCACACAGGGCCCCACCTGGCCACGAGTGTTTGGGGGCCGGTTTTCCTCCAGAGCTGAGAGCAGCTGGTGGTTTAGAGTCAGCATCCAAGACTGGATGAATAAAATACTTTTTGTTTTTATAGGACAGAAGAAGAGAAGAAAGAATGGATTCAGGTGAAGTTTCTAAAGTTTTAAAGTAATCAGATGACCAAGTTATGGAGCAGTATGGCCATTTGTGTTGGAGCAGAGAGAGAGGGTGACCCGTGACCACCCTGCACTCTTGCCCTGCGTCCTGCCCTGCCATCAGGCAGTGACCGTGCTGTGCTTCACACCCACCTTCACATGCCACAAACCTTTCAATCCTTCGCTTGAGTCCCCCACCCCCATAAATACATAAACATAAACAGGCCTGCAGGGGCCACAGGCTAGGTGTCCTCTCCCTGGGGCAGATCTCCGTCTAGACGTCAGGAGGAAATGAGACGACCAGGCAGTGTTCCACGAACTCCAGGGCCCCATCCTGAGGACAGAGGCAGGCACGTCCCCCTCACAGGCTTGTGTCCTGCCACGCTCCCTGACGGGCCCTTCTGCCGTGCTGTGTTCAGGTCATCCAGGCCACCATCGAGAAGCACAAGCAGAACAGTGAGACCTTCAAGGCCTTCAGCGGGACCTTCAGCCAGGACGAGGACCCCGGCCTCCCCCCAGACCCGCCTGTGAGTCACAGTCCACGTTGGTTGTGGAGGGACCTTGAGGGGTTGTGGCTGCCTGCAAGGGGCAGAGGGGCAGGTATCTGGGTGGGAAGCTCAGCCCCCCAGCACTTTCCTCATGCTGGGGCCAGGGACCAGGGCAGCGGGTGGACGGTGACACGCATTCACCTACCCACCCTTCACTTAGCACTGGTGCAGCCTGCTGGGCCCCAGGGCTGTGCTGTCAGTGCCCGGGCAGGCAGGGAGGCAGGACACGGGCGTGGAGCAAGCGCTCCTGTGCCAGCCGTCAGCGGGGCAGCCCTGCGCACGGAGGCGTCTCCTGTGGAAACTGAGTTTCAGAGAAGCTCGGTGACGTGCCCAGGCCACGGGCCACTCTGGTGGGCTCAGGGCATCCAGTAACTGTGGGCACCTTTTTGTGACTGTATTTCCTCCCCAGTGCCCCTGTGACCCAGGAGACATCGGTTCAGAGCCCCTTATGGGGAGCAGTGGGGGCAGCGCCTTCTCCATCCCTGAGCAGAGCCACCCTGCGGGTCCCGTGGGGATTCCACGTGGAGACCGGGGTCATGCAAGAGGCATGGCAGCTGGGTCCCCACCAAGGAGCCAGCAGGGGAGTCAGGGCTATAGTGCTGGGGGCCCAGCCCAGTCATTCCTCCCGTTTTGGCTTCCATGGATTCAGGAGAGAGGATCAGAAGAAAAGCCAGTCTCTGCCTGCTGCGAGGGAAGCCCTGGAGGGGCTGGTCCCGGGCAGTGCTGGGGGCAGCGCTGGGGCCGCAGCGAGGACACACCCAGGAGAGATGCCCAGGAAAGACCATGCCCTGGTCCCCGTGCTGGGCCCTTGCTCCAGCAAGGAAGACGCTGAGCACGGCTGTTGTTAAGTTGACCGAGCCCATTCTGGCCAGAGGCTAAGCTGGCCGCTGCCCTCCATTTAGAAAGTTGGGGCAGCAGAGACTGTCACAAAGATCCCTGATGGATGAGGAGAGAATCGTCACTGTGCGACTTGGAGTGTCTCAGAGCCTCCCCAGCAGGGGCGCCACGGGAGGCGTCACTACCAGCCGCCCACCACTGGGCAGTGCTCATCTCACGAGACGCTTCACGTACAGATGGGCCCAGCGAGGGGAGCAGCCTCCCCAAGACCACAGCAAATACTAGACCTTAATTCCCTTTCCCGCATCTTCCCTCAACACACGGGGTGCTGGGGTTTTGTGAAATGTCCCCTGCTGCATTGGATGTGCCAATCGCCCGGGGACCCTCCTCTCACTCAGGCTCTGTGCCCCTTCCAGGTGGTGAGTGCAAGCTCCATGGAGTCCACAGGGGCAGCTGATGGCGGCAGGAGTGCCACAGGGGTGAGTGACCCACACCTGCGGCTGGAGGGGCTGGAGGTGGAGGGCAGGGGTCAGGGAGTCAGCCTGCCCTCCCACCATGCGACTCATGCCCGGGGTGTGTCTGAGGCCAGGGCCTGGTGACGGGTCCTGGCTGTGGTCACTGCTGGTGGCTCTCAACAGAAGCACGCGGGAGCCTGTGGGTGTGGGGAAGTCTGCAGTCTGGGGTGGGCGGTGGCCACACGGCTTTGCACGTTGGGTAAGGCTTCTCTGAGCTCCAGGTGAATGGTTGTGGTCCTCCTGTGTGTAAATTAGGCCTTGTCAAAGCATGTATCAGTGTGGGGCAGGTCCTTGGGAGGCTCAGTAATGCAGAGACCCTCACCCTGAGACCTCACCTGGAGCCGCAGTCAGGGAGGCCTGGGCTTCCTCCCCTCTCTTCAACCACATTCTCGTCCAACTTAAGACAGCGCAGCCCAGGAAGGCACAGCTTGGGGCAGGTAGGCTGTGTCCACGTGCCCACCTGGGATTTGCTGTGAAACCTTGGATGAGGCCCTTCTCCTCTGTTTAATGCGGGAGCCTATATAAGATGCAGCACGTGTGAACCTGTTGCATAGTGAGCGTCGGTACCCAGAGCCACTGTCATTAGCCATCAGGCCTAACACTGACAGTGACATGTAGCCCTGGACCACCCTGGTGCGGCTACTTTCTCAAGCACATCTCCCAGGCACTTCTCTTAGTCCCGTGCTCTCCAGACTCAGGAGGAAGTAGGTGGCGCTCACCTGGGTCGTCTGCCCCAAGCCCCACCCAGACATGGGGTCTGCTTCTCCCACTGGGTCTCCAGAGCACCGCCTTGGGGGCAGGGCCCCACACTCTCTCCTGCAAGCCTGCCTCCCTTCCCTCGAGTTCTGTCTCTGTTTCTGTCTGTCTCTCCATCTGTCTCTGTCTCTGTCTCTCATCCGTCTTACACACACATGCACACACACGCATGCACACACACACATGCACACACACATGCGCACACACGCATGCACACACACACATGCACACACACATGCACACACACATGCACACACACGCATGCACACACACACGCACACACACCAGTGCCAGTGCTCCGCCTTGGGCGCGTGTGTGCCCAGCTAGATGAGGCATAGAACAGCTGATGACTCAGCCTGAACTTAACCACCAACCCTAGACTTCTCTACATACAAACATTGCCCTGTTAGGTTATCACAGCTATTCTGGGATTCTTGTTATGGCCAAACCCATTTTATGGGGGAAGAAACTGGCTCAGGGCAGCGAGGTAAGTGGGCCTTGAACAAGGGGAGAAGGAAGGCATAGGGAGAGGGCTGTCCCCTGGATGGGAGTGGAGCGTGGGGCTGAGCGGACAGGTGACTGCCCCTGCACCTCCACCTGTCTCACTGTCACAGGGAGGAAGCGTCCCTGATGTGATCTCCATCTTTAGTAGGAAGACATCAGCCCCTCCTCCCGCCACCCTCCACACACCTGAGTGGGACAGTGTTGAGCCCGGCAGCAGCAGGTCTATTCAGTGGGCCTGATGGTGGCTGCCACCCCCTCCCCTCTGACCTAAGCTTGACCAGGTCCCACCAGCCGTGTCCCTGGCCTGACCAGGTGTTGGGAAACCTCCAGGAAACTCGTGAGGCTTCAGGGAAAGCTTAAGTGTTTCAGGAGCAGGAGGGAGTGCAGTGGGGACAGGAGGGACTTCAAAATAAATACCAAATGGGCAAGAAGAGAGCCCCTTATCCAGGGGTGCTGCTGCCTGGCCTCCCTCTGCCCTTAGGGTAAATTTTGTTAAAACTGAGTCAGGAAGTGTGGACATGGCACAGGCGGCCTGGGGTGAGCCGTCTCATCACCGTCTAAACTCCCCAAGTGCTTCCTGCCTCTCGGCCTGTCTGGCGTCCCCCTGCTTCCTGCCCACCCTCCCCACGATGTCCAGGCCTCCCCTTCTCCATGAGGCCCTGGGGCCTTGGCACCTGCTGTCTGCTCTGCCCAAGTCAATGAACCCCTGCGGCCTGACCCAGGGGCATGAATCAGCCCATCAGCAACTTTCTGAGCTGCCAAACCGTGCGCGTGAGGCTGGTCCTATCCCAGACTGCACAGGCCCTCTTCTGGAGCATTTAGGGACGTTATGAAAAGCAGCACGCACTC
The DNA here is from genome assembly GCF_000696425.1 of Galeopterus variegatus. NCBI lineage: Eukaryota > Metazoa > Chordata > Mammalia > Dermoptera > Cynocephalidae > Galeopterus > Galeopterus variegatus. The sequence goes on along the minus strand of NW_007727421.1, from coordinate 501,748 downwards.
ACGGGTGTGAGAGCTGCCCAGCGTGGTCGTGGCAGGGACTCTGCAGCAAGCACCCATGTGCGTGAGGTGCTCCCCAACCAGCCCCACGTCCCTGACAACCTCCACGATGATGCCCTGGCTGGAGCACTGCCTCCCACCCAGGCAGCTCAGATGGAGAGCCAAGCTGGACACTGCATGGTGACTCTGCATCACCTGGCCCTCGGCCCTGGGATGGGCCTGTGGAGTCGTCAGTGGTCGCTGTCCCCTCCAGGCACCATGAGAGCCACCCATTCTTTGTCGTGCATTTCTCCCAGGGGAGAGCCCGCAGGCCCTGGAGACTGGACACACCCTCAGTGCCCCAGGGACGCAGGGAAGCAGAAGTGGGAGGGCCACGTGGTCAGGGAGGCCCCGGCAGGAAGGACCTGGGCTGCTTGTAGGAAAAGCAGGAGCCTGGGGCTGCCCGAGGGGGTTACCACAAGGTGTCTGTGTGAGGGCAGGGGACCCATGGTAGAGACTAACAGGATCAGTGCCCAGATCAGAGAATGTTCTACACAGAAGGAACCTGAAAGGCCTTGTTTGAACCTGTGGAGAGACAGAGGCTCGGAGTTGGTCCTGGAGGGAGGCTTGGAAAAGAGCCACCTCTGGAGCTGCACTTTGCCTGGGCTGGGAGACTGGAGAAGCTGAGGCAGATGCCTGCGGGCCCCACAGACGCTGCTCCTGTTTGCCACCCACCTCCTTAGATGGGCGAGGAGGTCACTGGGAGCCCCTGAGGCTCAGGGCTTTGGTCCGTGTCCAGGGGTCCGCCCGGGCCAGCAGGCCCGCTGGGCCGCGATGGCCGCACTCGGCTGGGGGACGCCCGGTCTGCCCGCTTGCTTTGCCTGCTCCTGCCCCGGGGCTCAGCTCTCCGTGGGTTCTGCAGTGTCCATGGCAGCTGGGTGCTTGGGTCACAAGTCTAGTTCTGGTCTCCTTGTTGGAACAAGCCCGGGCAGTGCCTGAAACCTTGGCCCGTGTCCGTGTGGACTCCCGCTGCTGGGTTTCCCACATCTGATATGACACATGCAGTTTCATCAGGGCCACTGATGAGGGTCCAGCTCTGTCTTACTGAGCTGTCATCCTAGTTCCCTGACGTTCAGATGAATTCGCTGAATAGAAAATGCTGAGGGAACAGCCCCGTGGCCCTCGGTGGAGACCACTTTCTCGGTCAATGTTGGCACATTTTGGGCACTTTGGGGTGGAGTCGCTCTGCCGGTTATCGTGGAAGCTGCATCCTCCATCTTCCTGGAAAGACTTGGACCTGGCCTTTCCCATATCCCAACATCCACACACAAAACCTGAGCCAACTTCAGGTCAACCTGCCTGACAACCTCATGCAAAAAGGGAGGCCTGTCCCTAGCCACAGAGGTAGGCTCTGTGCCCTCAGCCACCTGGTCACCTGCTGTCTACAAATCCAGCTGGACCTCAGTGCTGGGGGAACGGGCCTGGTCAGGGGCAGAGCCACATCAAAGTGAGCCATGCTGGGCTCCGAACCTCAGCACCGTGGGAGCTGGTGCAGGACTGGGACTCACCCCTCTGAGGGCTTGGTTCAGCCTGGCTTCTGCCGACCCTGGGAAGACTTGCCTGACAAAGGAAGCCTGTGGGACCCTTGGTGCTGACCCCAGCCCTGAGCCCCCTCCCCGCTGCAGACCCTCTGTCTCGTTGGCTGCAACTGGATTCCCACTGGTCCTCGGACTGACACAGGTCCGATTGCAGCCTTTGCTCCACCCTGCATGGGTCGGCCTTGGCTCCTCCAGCCCCCTGCCTGTCCTTTCTCCACGGGGATGCCCTGACAGCTCACCCCCGCCCCGCAGCCTCCTGCATTCTCAGCCACAAGCAGTGCTGTCATGAGCGCCATGGCAGGAGTCCCTGAGAGTTAGTGGTTCTGCCCTTGGGACAAGGCACAAGACAGGCCACCCTGCCGCCAACCACTCCCTACATACATTATGTTTTTTCCTATACATACATTCCTATGACAGAGTTTAATTTATGAATTAGGCACAGTAAGAGATTAACAACAGTAACTAATAATAAAATAGAACCATGATCACAGCAGGCCAGCAACACTACTCTTTGCTTTGGGGCATTATGAAGTACAATAAGGGTTACTCAAACACGAGCACTGCCATACCAGACAGTCGGTCTGATAGTGGAGATTGCTGCCAAGTGGCTAACAGGCAGGTGGCATACGCAGCGTGGAAACACTGGACAAAGGAAGGATTCACGTCCCGGGTGGGACGGAGGGGAATGGTGCAGGATATTATCACACTGCTCAGGTGCAATTTAAAAGTTATAAATTGTTTACTTCTGGAATTTTCCATTTAATATTTTCAGACCAGAGTTGACTGCATGTAACTGAAACAGCAGAAAGGGAAGCCGTGGATAAGTGGGGAATACTGTACTCCAAACGGGGCTGCTGAGACAGCAGGCATTTACTTTCTCCCAGTAACAGAAGCTGGAAGTCCAAGATCAAGATGTGGGTGGGGCTGGATTGCTCTGAGGCCTCTCTGCCTGCCTTGTAGACGGCTGTCTCCTGCCCGAGTCCTCACATGGTCATCACTCTGCGAGTCTGTGACCTCATCTCCTCTTTTTATAAGGACAAGAGTTGTATTGGGTCAGGGCCCACCCATATGACCTCATTTTACCTTAATCACTTCTTTAAAGGTCCTGCCTCCAAACACAGCCACATGCTGAGGTCCTGGGGGTTAGGGCTTCAACGTAGGAATTTGGGGTCACAGTGTAGCCCATCCCAGCCTCCAATGCTCAAGACGCTGAGCCAGCCCTTCCTGGCTTCCTCAGCCTCAGCCAGCTCACCTCCCTCTCCCAAACCTGCAATGTTTACGTTAAACATATTTTTAGCTTATTTTGTTCCACTTTTTTTTTTTTTTCCCCTTTTTGTCTTTTCTCGTGACTGGTAACAGGATCGCAACCCTCGGTGTCACGCCCGCACCGCGCTCAACCAGTGAGCGGACCGGTCGCTATATGGGATCCGAACCCTCGGCGGGAGCGCCGCCACACTCCCAAGCACCGCACTCAACCGAGTGCGCCACCGGGCCGGCCCTTTGTTCCACTTTTTATGTTGGCAGTTTTGGACCCACACAAGTAGGGGTGACCAGTGCAGCGAGCCCCTTCCCTCCCAGCCTCAAGTAGCTTCAACTTTGTGCTCTTTTATTTTCTCTGCAACCCGTCCCACTACACACACACTTATTTTTCTGTAATTTTTCTTTTTTTCTTTTTTTTCCTTTTTGTCTTTTTTTACTGACTGGCAACGGGATCACAACCCTCGGTGTTGCGCCCACACCGCGCTCAGCCAGTGAGCAGGAACCGGTCTCCACATGGGATCCGAACCCTTGGCGGGAGCGCCACCACGCTCCCAAGCGGCGCACTCTCCAGTGAGCCACCGGGCCGGCCCATTCTGTAATACTTTAAAACAAATCCAAGACTTCATTTTATTTTGTTCAGAAATACTAATAGTAAGCTTATATTAGGTGTTTTCCTTTTAAACAGAAAAGTGATGTCTCTGGGCCTTAGTTTCCCCATCCGTGCACTGGAAAGGTTGAGATAAACATTCCCAGTGGCTGCTCCAGCTCTGACATCCTGGGGAATTTGATAAACATCTTTGGCGTTTCTTAAAATCTTCACAACTGTGTTTTCTGTGTCAGCTCCAGGGACCCTTGAGGGTGGCTGCTGGCTGGGAGGCCTGGCCTCCTCCCCAGACAGGAAACTGGGGGTGGGGGAGTTTCAAAAGCACAGGAAGCTGTTGCGTCACCTGATGGGGCACTTCCGGGGGGGGGTTGTTGCAGGCCATAGTAGTGAGAAAACTGTAGTCAGCAACTTGCCAAAACCAGTCAGGACTTCGTGTGTTGTAATGAGGCTCAGGGCCCAGGGAAGCATCATTTACCCCATTTCACAGATGAAGAAGTTGAGGCTCAGAGAGGAGAAGTGATGAGGAGCAGGACAGGAATCTGAGGTCTGTCCCCTACTGTGCACTGCTCACAATGAGACAGGGAAACCGAGGCTTGGCTGAGTGGCCCCAGGCTGCATCTGCTCCTGCCCTCCACACCACCCTCCCCTGTGGGCAGTTCAGGCAGCACTGCAGGAGCCAGAGCAGTGAATCCCTGAGCCCAGCCTCAGCAATCTTCGGTGTGAAGGATGGCACTCAGGAGCTTGCAGCCTGCAGGACTTGGGCTGTGGGCATGGACACCCCAGTCCCCAATACTGGGCGGTCTCTCTGCAGACTGTGCCCACCCCAGTAAGCCCATTTTCCTCTTGCTTTGGCTCCCATCACTACTTTCTTAGATGCACCAGATAAAGTCATTGGCCAAATTGCTCCAAACATCAAAGTCTCAATCCACTTAAAATCTTACTGGAAGTGATGTGCTGGGGCAGCCTCTGGGTGTGGAATAGGGAAGGGGGCAGGTGACTCGGCTCTTAATACATTCCTTTCTGCATGGTTTGCTGTTTGCTCTGGGCATGCATTGCTCCTATCATCACTGGAGTGGCCCCTCCATGCCACCCCCCTCCACGGAAAAGGGCGATGCACAGCTGGGAAGCTGACAGCAGCTACTTGCCTCCTGTAGCTTGACTCCAGAAAACTATCCTCTAAGACCAGACGTGACAAGGAGAAGCAAAGCTGTAAGAGCTGTGGTGAGACCTTCAACTCCATCACCAAGAGGAGACACCACTGCAAGCTGTGTGGGTCGGTGAGTCCCAGGCAAGAGGGAGGGCCACAGCTCAGACGGGTCAGGCGGCAGGTGGCAGAGTGTGCCAGCTGGGTTCTCACCTGCAGCATCACTTGAGGACCCGTCCATGCACACGACCATGGTGGCCTCTCTGAGAAACCCACACCCACCCTGCAAGGTGCTTCCAGATCCCATCTCACAGTGCAGGTGCCCTGGAGCAGGAAATGGTCCCATCGGAGGTAGAAGCTAATCACATTCTTCTCGTCAGCTCTGGTGTGCACCGAGCACCCCTTGCAGTTGAAAGAGTGCTAGATTCAGAGCCACAGAGCCCCTCACTGGTGTCTTTGAGAACCAGCGGATGATAGTGACCTCGTGCCATGAGAGATGCAAAAGAGATGGGGAAGTTGAAGGGTGTGGCTGTGGTGGGAGCTCCACCTGCTGGCCCTGGCTCTCCATTGGTGCCAGAGGCCTGGCGGCCCGTGTGCCGAGGTGCCACCTCGGACTAGTTCCTCCAGTGCATGCCATCATTCCTCCTCCCTCTCCCCAAAGCCTCTTCTCCTGACAATGGTCTGCTGAGTCATTGCTTAATACTGAACATAAAAGTGTCCCTGAAGAAGACTGATGATTCAGGTATTTCTAGGTTACAGTATTAAAACTGAATCTATGTCAGCAAGTGGATCTCAGCATAGAGCTGCCTTGGAGCTGTCTTTCCAAAGGGCACCAGTAGCTTGTGCCTGGGCTCGTTCCTTGTCTCTCCCTTTCATAAAGCCTTACCATACTGTTGGGGGGCTGGGGAGAGGAGAGAGGAATAGATGGGTGAGTCCTTGGAATGGACGATTGATGGATGGATGGATGGATGGGTGGATAGGTGAATGAATGGATGAGTGGATGGGTGAATGAATGGATGAGTGGATGGGTGAATGAATGGATGGGTGGTTGGGTGAATGAATGGATGGGTGGTATGGGTGGATGGGTGGATGGGTGGATGGGTGGATGGGTGGATGGGTGGATGGGTGGATGGGTGGATGGGTGGATGGGTGGATGGGTGGATGGGTGGATGGGTGGATGGGTGGATGGGTGGATGGGTGGATGGGTGGATGGGTGGATGGGTGGATGGGTGGATGGGTGGATGGGTGGATGGGTGGATGGGTGGATGGATGGATGGATGGGTGGATGGAGGGGTGGATGGGTGGATGGGTGGATGGGTGGATGGATGGGTGGATGGAGGGGTGGATGGGTGGATGGATGGATGGGTAGATGGGTGGGTGGATGGAGGGGTGGATGGATGGGTAGATGGATGGGTGGATGGGTGGATGGATGGGTGGATGGAGGGGTGGATGGAGGGGTGGATGGATGGGTAGATGGTTGGGTGGATGGGTGGATGGATGGATGGGTAGATGGTTGGGTGGATGGGTGGATGGATGGATGGGTAGATGGGTGGGTGGATGGGTGAATGGATGGATGGGTGGATGGGTGGATGGGTGGATGGATGGATGGGTAGATGGATGGGTGGATGATGGATGGGTGGACAGGCAGATGGGTGAGGCAATCTATGCCTCTTAGAGAACTCCCAGTTTGGGGCCCAGTTAGCACTCTCTAAGATTGGGGGGTTTAACTCACCCTGATTTTGTCATTTGACTTGAGTGGAATCTGTTGCTTTAATTTAAGACCCATCCTGAGAACATATGCCCAAGCCCCTGCTCAGCACAGGCTCCAGGCTTTGTCAGTACTTGGGATCAGAAGCTCCAGGCTCTGCTAATGTTCCCTGCAGTCAGCGTTCTCATGGCCAGCCTGGTCCTCACCACCCAGCAGAGGAGGCTTTGGGCCCTCAGTGATGTTACTTCTTCTCCACACCCTCCCACTGGTTTGGTTTTCGTTGCCTTGGTTTGCCCAGCTTTCCTGCTTCCTCATACAGGAAGCGGTAAAACAGAAATTCTGAGTATAAAATCCCCTTAAAACTGAGACCCCAAGAGAGGGTGACTTCATCTACTTAAAGAGAATAATCTCTGGGCTGAGCCCGTGGCGCACTCGGATGAGTGCAGCGCTGGGAGCGCAGCGATGCTCCTGCCGCGGGTTCAGATCCCATATAGGGATGGCCGGTGCGCTCACTGGCTGAGCGCGGTGTGGGCGACACCAAGTCAAGGGTTGTGATCCCCTTACCGATCACAAAAAAGACAAAAAAAAAAAAAAAGAGAGAGAATAATCTCCTTCCAGTGCAGCTCCTGCAGCCTGTGCTATGAGTCTTGCTGTCCTAACGCCACGTCCCACAACAACAGCGCCCACAGGATTAGGTTCAAACTAGAATCTCAAAAGGTTTAAAGCAAGACTTCCAGGTTGTCTGCAACACTCAGCAGGTGGGCAGGAGGCCAGGGCCCCATCCGCCCCCACACCAGTTCTTCCCCCATGAATTCACAAATACCTCACCACCACCCCGTTTTACAGATGAGGAAATTGAGGCTCCGGATAAGTAAATGATCACAGTCACACAGCTGTGGTCAAGTGCCATGTCTGAGCCTAGCCCCCAACTCATGCAGCAGCAGCCTTCAGGGCTCCTCTGGCTAGGGGCCGGCAGCCTCTCCCAGCCTGGGGAAGTCAGGGAAGGCTTCCTGGAGGAGCTGGCATTCCACATCTGTGCCAACACTTGTTATTTCCTGGGGTCTGTTAAATAAGAGCCATCCTGAGGTGTGGGGTGGTTTCTTGTTCGGGTCATGATCTGCGCTTCCCTGATGACCATGCTGTGGAGTCTTCTCCTGTGTGTGGTGGCTCCTCCCACTCTTCGTTCCCTGCACAGACCCCTTGTCACCCAACCCCCAGGCGAGGAGGGCAGGTCCTGAACACCCAGCAGGGGCAGCCTCCTCTCTGCCCTCAGAAGGGCTCCCACCACCCCCACTGCCACCCCAGCAGAAGCCCTTGCCCCTCCACACGCTGTGTTACTTCTCTCCTCCCCCCAGCCCCCAGCGCCTCTCCTTCCAGCCTCTCCCTGGACAGCCCTCTGTCCCTGTGAGGTGGGGTCACAGGTGCTCTCTGTCTTGCAGGTCATCTGTGGGAAGTGCTCCGAGTTCAAGGCCGAGAACAGCAGGCAGAGCCGCATGTGTAGAGAGTGCTTCCTGATGCAGCCAGGGTCCCCTGCAAGCCCCAGCCCTGCGGCTCCTGCTGATCCCAAGCAGAGCACAGAGGTGGGTGGTCCTGGCTCCTGTGCCCCTCGGGGTGGCACAGCGGAACCTCTGGGACGTGTGCCCACACAGGTTCAGCTGCCTCTGCTCCAGAGCTTCCCTGGGACCAGGACAGATGGGGGTGGGTCTCAGTGGGGTTCCAGGCCCTGGGAACCAGAGATAGCCACTGGGAACAGCCAACAATTAAATGTAGAACATCACGGGCTTCTCAGGACCAGTCAGGGCCGGGGCTTGGGAACTATTTGTGCCCAGGAGTTAGATGGAAACAAGTGTCAGTTCCACTTTGGGTCACCCTGATGGAGGGGGCAGCTTGGAACTGTCCCCAAGTCCAGGCCCTGAGACCCACTGGAGGGAAGACGCTCCCTGTGCCATGGCCTGGCACACTTCCAGTGGGCAGAGGGCAGGCAGGGCCCTGGAGGCGGGCGGGGCCGGGGCACCAGCCACCTGCTCCCCACCTCTCCCTGCTCTTTCTGAGGGTGGCCCTGCTTTCTGACCCTCCTTCATCAAGGGAACAGTCACTATTTCATGGGCTCACAGGAAAGATGGAAAAGAGAAAACATGGCATCCAAAAGGGAAAGCGCATTTCCCCTTCTCTCCACTTGACACAGCCTGAGGTTCTCGCTGCCACCCGCACACTGGGTCTCCCGGGAGCTCTGTAACGTGCTTTCCCTCCCGGAGCTTCAGTGGGGGGTCCGGGTGGGCTGGGCTCAGTCTGTTCTCCAAGCTCCCAGCTGTCGTGACTCAGCTGTGGTTGGAGCCCTGATCTGGGTCTCGGTCCTCTCAGAAGGGCAGCACGGAAGATCAGGACCGAGTCACAGCGATCTCAGTGGCAAAGCCCCTGCCCGGCCCGCGCGGGTTCCTCACGCCTGCATTTTAAGTACTGAGGAGTGCTCTGGGAGCCAAGGGCTGTGGGCTGCAGGGGTGTGTGCCTACAGGGCAATTGGGGTGGGCTTTGGCCTCGGAGGACCCCCAGGTCTGAGCGGGGACCAGCTCCAGCAGGTGGTGCCTGAGCCACATCTAGATGTCCCAGGGAAGTTATCTCCATAATAGCCCTGAAACATGTCCCAGAGAGGGAAGGTCTGTTGTGTGTGTGAGTGTACGGTACGAGGGTACTTCAAAAAGTGTGTGGAAAAATAGAATTAAAAGATAATATGAACCTACAAATTTTTGAAGTGCCCTCGTGTGTGGGGGGGGGGTGCGCTGTACGTGGGGTGTGTGCATGCATGTGGTGTGTAGTGTGTGGTGCGTGTGGTGTGTGGTGCATGGTGTGTGTACAACTGAAACTCATGCAGTCCCTTCGCCCCTGACCCCCAACCAGGCACTTGCCATTGGACCTTCTCTGTTATTTCTGACCCGCACATGGTTTCGTGGCCCCCAGAGGGTCCAGCCTGCAAACCTGCCTGACACCATGTGGGCCCTGTGCCCCACGGGCCTGGCCTCCAGTGATCCCGGGAACCTGGTGATGCTGGTCCAGGCCTTGGCTTTGTCTCCAGGCCTTGGCCCTGCCCCAGCCTCCTCAGGACAGAGAGTGATCAGTGCGGGTGAGATTGCCCCTAACCTGTGCCTCTGTGTCCCCAGAAGCCGCCCACTGCTGACCCCCAGCCCAGCCTGCTGTGTGGCCCCTTGCAGCTGCTGGGCACTGGTGAGGCCTACAGTAAGGTGTGGGCCACCATCCCCACCTCAGACCCCCAGGTGCTGCACCCACAGGGAGACAACCAGGTGGGTGTCCCACCCCTAGGCCTGTGCTGGGTGGTCCACCCTCCTCCAGCAGCCCAGAGCCTCAGGCCTGAGCCATCTGTCTGGGACTGACGTGGGGCCTCAGTTTCCCCAGCGGCCCAGAATCACCCTCTGCTCCCCACTCATAGGAGCCAGGACCTAGTGATGCCAGGACCCAGAGCCACCCATGGTGCAAGGAGGGGCGGGGGGGACACAAAGGGCTGGTCCCTCCTTCCCCACATGACATTTATTCACTCGCCCCTCATTCATTAGCACATCCTGGGTAAGGCAGGAGCTGCAGAACCTGCCAACTCATCTCAGGGACCCACATAGCCCCTCACTTGGCCCCTTTCAGCCCCAGTTGCTGCCTGCCCATGTCACAGGGGCTTGTCCTTCCCTCCGTGAGGCTGGGTGGTCCAAGGGAGGTCATGGGACCTGGGGGGATCTATAGGGGGGAAAGGGTGTCCTCTTCCCCACATCCTCCTTTGAGGACAGCTGGTGGGCCATCTGTCTCCTGCTGACTGGGCCAGAGTGGGCATGGCCACCAGGCCTGTGGAAGTGGCCACCTGGGAGGGGCCATCTTCCCTGGGGTGAGCCGAGGCCGGGGAACTGGGCTCCGCTGACCCCCTGCTCCTCTGCTGCAGGATGGCCAGCCACCTACCATCCCTCTCCCCGACAACATGGTGAGCGTGCTGGGCCCTGAGCAGAGGCTGGACTCGGGCGTGTGTGGAAGCTGCAGCGAGCCCACCAGTCTGGGAACCTGAGCAGCCCCTCCACGGAGCTGCAGCGGTGATGCTGGAGGCCCTGAGCACCGCTGCCCACAAGGACACAGCCCAGGACAGCCCAAGGTCCTGCAGCCCCAGGCCCCAGCTGCTCCGTGAGCTGAGCCTCTCACTGCCCTTCGCACTTCCAGGTTAAGGTTCTGCTTTCCTGGGATACGGTGACAGAGGCCACAAGAAGCACGTTGGGGACTGCTGAGGGTGGGCCGATGGCTTGGGACACGTGGCCCTGGAAGATCCCTCCACTTCAGAGAGCAGGAAACTAAGGCCCAGAAAGGGGCAGCTACCTGCCCAGGGTCATTCAGCAAGTCTTGGCCAAGAGCCCAGCAGTGGGGGTGGGAACAGGGGAGCAAGGGCCAGCTGCCAAAGTAAACATCATCCCAGTGGGCTGTGCAGGGGCACCAGCTCCAAAAGGCAAGAGAAGGTGACTGGGACACTGCCTGGGAGCAGCCAAATCCTGCCCAGTTGATGGACGTCTGCAGTGCCCAGGGTCAGGCAGAGCCTTGTGCAGTCCGCCCTGGGCTTTGCCCATCCTGTCTATACCATGAGAGCTGACCCGTGACTTGCTTCCCCTGGATCCACCTCCCTTCTCTGCCCTCTCCTGAGGCTCTGCCCCCCACGCCCACCACTCCCGCTGAGCCACCCACCCCCATCCAGGCTGGACCATGGCTCTTGAGAAACCACACTCAAAAACTGTACCAGGAGACCCAGCCCAGCCACGTGTGGCAGTGTGTGCGATCTGTGGCTGTCCCCTTTGTGGGGAGTCCAGTGCTTACCTGCATAAATAAATGCTGGCTGCCAGCAGGCGGGCACAGCCTCACGTGTTCTGCCTGGCCGGCCCCTCACACAAGGCAGCCGGCTGCTGTTGGGGTGGGACCGCTCCGAGCTTCAGGGGCCACCCATCTGGCTGGAGAGCAGTTCTGCACTGTGCTCCTGCCTGTGGGGGGCAGGCAGCCGGGCCACGTCGAAGATGAAGACGGCCAGGCTGAGGGGGGGGGGTGCCAGGCACTGTGGGGGGCACCTTATGAAGGTTATGGGGATGGGGGACTGTTTGCACCAGAGCCCTGAGGGACTCTGAGAGAAAGTGGGGGGATTTAGGGGCCAATGATGAGGGGGTCCAGTCCCTCAGGACCCCTACTCCTTTAACATCCACATGGTACCATGTGGTGACACCTGGGCAGATTCATGGGGCACCTATCTGGGGCACCTAGAGGGCAGACATGGGAGCTGGAAATGAGAAACTGGCCACAGGTGAGTAGAAAGGTAGAGGTGAGGTGGGGGATGAGAGGTGAGATGGGGGCACAGATGAGGTAGAGGCACAGGTAAGGAAGGAGGGAACAGGTGAGGTGGGGGCACAGGAGAGGTGGCACAGGTGAGGTGAGGAACAGGTGAGGTGGGGGCACAGGTGAGGTGAGGAACAGGTGAGGTGGGGAACAGGTGAGGTGAGAAACAGGAGAGGTGAGAAACAGGTGAGGTGGGGAACAGGTGAGGTGAGGAACAGGTGAGGTGGGGAACAGGTGAGGTGTGGCACAGGTGAGGTGGGGCACAGGTGAGGTGGGGGCACAGGTGGAGGTGGGGAACAGGTGAGGTGGGGGCACAGGTGAGGTGGGGAACAGGTGAGGTGGGGGCACAGGTGAGGTGGGGAACAGGTGAGGTGGGGGCACAGGTGAGGTGGGGAACAGGTGAGGTGGGGGCACAGGTGAGGTGGGGAACAGGTGAGGTGGGGGCACAGGTGAGGTGGGGAACAGGTGAGGTGGGGGCACAGGTGAGGTGGGGAACAGGTGAGGTGGGGGCACAGGTGAGGTGGGGAACAGGTGAGGTGGGGGCACAGGTGAGGTGGGGAACAGGTGAGGTGGGGGCACAGGTGAGGTGGGGAACAGGTGAGGTGGGGGCACAGGTGAGGTGGGGAACAGGTGAGGTGGGGGCACAGGTGAGGTGGGGAACAGGTGAGGTGGGGGCACAGGTGAGGTGGGGAACAGGTGAGGTGGGGGCACAGGTGAGGTGGGGAACAGGTGAGGTGGGGGCACAGGTGAGGTGGGGAACAGGTGAGGTGGGGGCACAGGTGAGGTGGGGAACAGGTGAGGTGGGGGCACAGGTGAGGTGGGGAACAGGTGAGGTGGGGGCACAGGTGAGGTGGGGAACAGGTGAGGTGGGGGCACAGGTGAGGTGGGGAACAGGTGAGGTGGGGGCACAGGTGAGGTGGGGAACAGGTGAGGTGGGGGCACAGGTGAGGTGGGGAACAGGTGAGGTGGGGGCACAGGTGAGGTGGGGAACAGGTGAGGTGGGGGCACAGGTGAGGTGGGGAACAGGTGAGGTGGGGGCACAGGTGAGGTGGGGAACAGGTGAGGTGGGGGCACAGGTGAGGTGGGGAACAGGTGAGGTGGGGGCACAGGTGAGGTGGGGAACAGGTGAGGTGGGGGCACAGGTGAGGTGGGGAACAGGTGAGGTGGGGGCACAGGTGAGGTGGGGAACAGGTGAGGTGGGGGCACAGGTGAGGTGGGGAACAGGTGAGGTGGGGGCACAGGTGAGGTGGGGAACAGGTGAAGGTGAGGAACAGGTGAGGTGGGGAACAGGTGAGGTGGGGGCACAGGTGAGGTGGGGAACAGGTGAGGTGCGGGCACAGGTGAGGTGGGGAACAGGTGAGGTGGGGGCTGGTGATGTGGGGCACAAGTGAGGTGAGGGAACAGGTCAAGTGGGAGTGCACAGGTGAGATGGGGTCGGGCACAGGTGAGGGGGGCACAGGGGCACTTCTGCAAGAGCCAGCTGGGCTGCTTTTGGGATGCCACCGCAGCCACAGCATAGGGAGCCCCTGCTGCATAGCTGGGCCTCACCCCAGGCTTCCCATGCTGTCCAGTCCCGCTCCACACTGAGGGAACTGAGGCTCAGTGAGGCAAAGTGACCTGAGCACTTCCATACTGGACTGTGCCCACTGGGGTGGGACAGAGGCAGCTGGTCCAGCTCCGGCTACTGCTCAAGAAAATGCCACAAAGCCCCTGGCCCAGCTCGACTGGGGCGGGCACGGTGGGTGCAGGAGGCGTGAGGGGCTGCCCGCCGGTCCTGCCCTTCCCGTCAGACCTCAGCTCCGACTCACGCCTGCTCACCTGCAGGCCCGCCCCGAGCCCTCGAGCCCACGCCTTGCTCACACATCACTACCTGCCACCGCCCCAATGTGGCTCTTTTTAAGGACTGGCACTGGTGCTCTGTCCTCTGCCTGCTCCAGTAGCTCCATTCCTGCCATCTCACCACAACCGCAGGAAGATCCCACTTGACAGCTGAAGAAACTGAGTCACAGACAAAAGAACCATGTGTGTCCCACAGTTCCATAAGTACGTGGGGAGCTGGAACTGGCCCACAGGGCCCAGTGTCTCCAGCAGGGACAGCAGTCTGCAGGGGCCCAGAGACTGTACTGTGGGGTCCCCCCAGCGGGTCCCCTAGCCCCGATTCCTCTGCTTTCCCACCCACCGGCCTGGCTGGGTTCCCCACACGCAGAATGTCCCAGTGACCACAGGGGGCTTCCTTCCTTTGCTCAGCACACTGTAGGGGGTGGGGGCTGTGAACAGAGGAGAAGCAGGCAGGCTTGGAGGTCTCAACAAAGTCTGTCAGCTGCAGTGGGACAGGTGGAGGTGGAGATGGAGACAGGGCCCCTCGTCCCCACAGGTTCACAACAGATGCAGACCCTGCTGCGGGGGAGCAGAGGGTGGGCAGAGGCCGGTGGCCTTGGTGATGTGAGGAGCCTCAACCACTGTTCCTGCCCAGGTGTGGGCCTGCGTGGGCCCTTGTGGCCAGAGCTTCCAGCTTTTTCTAGAGATGAAAGAACTCCAGATGTTCTTGTGAAATATCCTGATAAATGTTAGCAACTGCTGCGGAGTCTGAAATCATGGTGGCCCCAACCAACCCTGGGTGGGCGGCCAGCACGGCCCCAGAAGGAGAGTTCACTGGGAAGCACAGCCAGGCACTGAGGGGCGTTTGGCTCCACGTCACCGCAGACGTCGGGCAAGGTGTGCTCCAGACTCTGTCAACTGTTGCAGGGACCCGCCAGATGCTGGTCATCCCAAATCTGAGCCAAGTCACAGCTCACCCCTTGGCCCTACTCCTGCTCACACTGCCAGGGCCAGGGCACAGGCCACTGAGCATCTGTGCAGCAGCGGAGCTGCCGCTTGCTGGACGCAGGCTGGCTCCTGGCCTCTTCGCCATCCTTGCTGCTCTTCCTCTTCCTCAAGGCCAGCCCCCAACCCCCACAGGCACGGGAGGACGCCACTGGGCTGGGCAGGGAGGGGACTCCTAGGATCTCTGGGCATGAAGAAGGTGGGAAGGAACAGAACAGGGTCTGGGGTGCCTGATTGCCACAGGAGCCGGGGCTGGGTGTGCCCCCCGGGGCTGCTGCCTGCCCAGCCTGCAGGCTGAGGGCTCCCGGTCCCAGCCCAGGGGCTGAGGTTGCACTGCGCAGAAAGGTTTTCCCAGGTGCAAGAATGGAAGAAAAGAAGAGAGAACAAGGCAGAGCAGCGTGAACAGCCTCTCGGCAGAGGTTCTTGTGTCATTGTGGGTACCAGGAGCAACTGCCCCACCAGGCACACTGGCCCCACCAGGCTGGGGGGGCGGTGCTGGCTGCATCTCCTGCAGTCCTGGGGGAGAGGAATGAGCCCCACAAGGGCCTGTCCACAGTTGTAAAACGGAGGCCCAGAGAGGGGAATACACTTGCCTCAGGTCACACAGTGAGTTGGGGCCAGCTGGGCTCCACTCACTCACTGTGCATCCATTTGTTCACACGCCAGGCTCTGCTGGCACACCTCCTAGGCCCCACCCCCTGAGTGCCCGGTCCAGTGGGGAAGCCAGTGCCCTGAATGCCACTTGCATTTCTGGGACCAGTGGATGGACAGCACCTGTAGCCCCTGGCCCTGCCACACTTCCAGCCTTGTTTTCTCCTGCCCCCTATCACCAGGTTCTAATCACCGTGCTTCAGGCCAGCCTCACCCCAGGGCCTTTGCATGCCCTGCTCTCGGTGCCTGGGGGCTCTTCCCACAGGTCCCTGTGTGGCCGCCTCCTCAGCACCCGACTGCTCACGTGCTGCCTCCACACGGAGCCCTCGCTCCACAGCCTCCCCGCCTTTTTGTTTAACTATTTACTCTCCTGTTTAAACCTCTGTTTTCCCATGTAGAACAGAAGCTCTGAGAGGGCAGGACACAGCCCATCCCACAGTGCCTGGTGCGTAGTAGGTGCTCAGAGAGTAATTGCCGATGGCCTTGGAAAGGCTCGGAGACCCCTGTCTTTATAGGACCTGAGCACTGTGGGTCTGGGTTCCTCACTTTACAGGTGGGAAACCGAGGCTGCCTGAGGTGGAAAAGACCCAGCACTCTCCTGCCTGACCCACGTCCCTGGGTCTCGGGGATGTCAAAGTCAGCACCTGCACAGACGTATGGTCTCATTGTAGAGACAGGCACAGTGAGGCTCAGAGACGCCTCCAGGACCGCAGGACATGGTGGAGGAGGATTTGGACCTGGGTGGGTCCAACTCCAGCTATGCCTGCCTCCCACCCTCCCGTGGAGGCAGGAGGATCGCAGCAGCGTGGGACCTCTGAGCAGTCGCCACTCCTCAAAGGCCGTCTTACCCGAGACCACAGGTCCCAGAGCCCAGGCCTTTGGGCAACTCTGGGCCTCCAGGGAGGAGGGTGGACTTGATACCCCAGAGTCACTTGCTCTGTCTCTGCAGACAATCCCCCTCTGGATGCCCCTTCAGGAGGCATCCAGGGAGAGCCCTAGGCCCAGCTGGCAGCTGTGGGTGGCTGCACTGTGACTCCAGTCTGTTCCTTTCAGGCACCCAGCCCCCCAAGACACCCTCCTTGCAGGGCTCCCAGTTGCAGGGCTGGCAGCAGTCAGCTCTGAAGCTGCACTGCTACGTCCGTGCGGGCAGTGCCTGGCACTGGGGGGGGTGTGGTCCAGGCCCATCCACCCTTCCCCTCAGCATCTCCCTCTCTTGTCAGGACGAGGCAGCCATGGTCCCCAAGGGGTACCAGCTGGTCCCCGTAGCAGTCAGTTGTGACACATGGCCAGGTTGCTCCCTGACCACGATCTCTCTCACACCATTCATCTATCACTCTGGGTGGAGAGATTCCTACCCCATTTACAGGGAGAAAACTGGAGGTCTGGGTGGGCCAAGGAGGGAGGCAGCGGGGCAAAGGCAGGTGGTGGGGAGCAGCCAGGTCCCCACCCTGCATTCTGCACATTCCATCCTAGAAAGCCGGGCCTCCCACCCTGCTGGCCCCGCTGACCCAGTGGATTTCTGGGCTCAGTGCCCTGCTCCCAGGTGAAGCTCCAAGGGAGTCTCCTATAGGCCCTGAGGGGCTGCATCTTAGCCTACATCCTCCACAATGGCCTGCCCTGGCCATATGTCCCCCACCCAGCAACCAGGCTCACAGCCTCTCTGAAAGCTCCCCCCAAACCCTCCTCTTTCCTGCCAGAGCCAGGCCTGTCCCCAGGGAACTCAGGCTTCAGTGCCCAGCTCTGCCCACCGTAAGTGTGCATGCCACCTCCTTATGAATCTCCATCCCAAAGAGGGAGCTCGGCTTTCCCTTCACCTTATCAAAATTCAAAGTAGGAAATTACCCCCTGTAAAAAAAAAAACCCAAAACAAAAGAAAACCCAACATCTGCCCCCAAAGGGCAATGGAAAAATCCTGTCATCTGTAGAGCCCAAATACTTCTACGAAGAATAAGATTGGGGTCTAGTCACAAAGCACCATACTTCCCAGAGTCAGGGAGTGGCCACTGGGCTGCATGAGGCCCCATGCCCAGGGTCCGACAGGACTCTCTCTTCTGCCCTCACAAAAGCACAGAGGGAAGGGCGACCCCCTCACCCACTCACAGAGGACCCTGCTGCTTGGCATGGGGAGGCTGTGTCTTAGGTGGTTCTCCCAGTGGCAGACTCTGTTACATGGACTTTTTTTTTTTTACATTTCTTTAATTATGGGGTCTAATAGTAACAGTCCACAGGTATAACAGATTTATAGGCTAACAGTTATCACATCAAGTTATGGCTTCTTTTCATCATAAAAGATAATGGCAGCATGCCTTTTAATGTACAGGTTCTGCTGAGTTTGTGTTTCATTACCAAAAGTTTTCTAATCATTTGTTATTTGATGCTATTTTTCACATTGTCCATTGACCTGGCATTATACTGCTGGCACCAAGCTGGTAATAGAGTGAAAGTGTGTGTGTGTGTGTGTGTTTGTACAAGAGTGTGTGGTTAAGAAAGGAAATAAACTGCATTTTGAGGACAAAGAGATTTCTTGGTTGAAGAGGTTCTGTTGGAAGAGAATTTGCAGACCACGCCATGTAAGTGTTCAGTCTGCATTGTAGTAGAAGTGGATACATTTGACATTGTTGCAGGGAAATCCTTTTAGGAAATGTTACACATCAGTTGCTAGGAGATGAAAGCCGTCTGTGGCGTCACCGCTTGAGGCGGTTTGAGAACGGTTCTCAAAGTTGAGAACCGTTGTGATGCTCTCCTGTAGCTCATCTGTCTTGCTTACTGAAGCAGCCTTTGATGTTGCTTTGCTTATAACCACGTTGCTACACAGATTTGAATGAAAGGCATTTCTTTGGGAGACGATCCAAGAAACATAGTAGGAGAGTGGAGACTGAGGCAGGAAGGGATGAAAGCCAGTACAGGGTGTGGGATGTTGAATTGCATTCCTCCAAAATTCGTGTCTACCTGGAACCTCAGAGGGTCTCTGCACATGCAATTGGTTAAACTAAAATGGGGTCGCCTTTGTGATTCCTTAAGTGAGGTGTTTAAGTTAGTTTCAGTGTAGTCAGGTGTGGCACCGTGAGGGACACTCAGACCAGAATGGCAAAAAGATTAAATTTCTGACTCACAGAGCCCAGAGAGCAGAAGGCAGCATGCCTCACAAGGCGATATGGATTGACTTGTGTCCCCCAAGTTTTATGTATTGAAGTTTAACCCCATTATAACGAGGGTGGGAAATCCTACTATGGTAATTGAAAGGTGGGGTCATGAAGAGGTGATTGGATTGTAGGACCGTGCCATAGTGAATGGATTAATAATGGTGGTCAGGGCTGTGGTTCTGTGGTCTTTAAAAGGAGAGCACATGAGAGTCTCTCTCTCTGCTTTGCCATTTTCTGCCATGTGAGACCCCTGGGTTACTGTCACCACCACCAAAGCCTTCAGCAGATGTGTTCTCTAGACTTTGGACTTCTCAGTCTCCAAAACTGTAAGCAATAAATTTCGTTTTCTTATAAATTACCCAGTTCCACGTATTTTGTTATAAGCAACAGAAACGAACTAATACAGAAAAGTGGTTTCAGAGAAGTGGGATGCTGCTTATAACAAATACTTGAAAATGTGGAAGCAGCTTTGGGACTGGGTATAGAGGAGAGGCTGGGCGAATTTGAAGGAGCAGATTAGAAAAAGCCTAGCTGCTGGTGGGAGTTTAGAAGACAGGAGAACCAGAGAAAGTTTGGAATGTCTAAGAGACTGGTTACGTGGTGGCGAGCAGAGTGCTGATAGAAACGTGGACAGTACAGGATGTTCTGAGAAGATCCCAGATGCAAACAAGTGGGGACTTATTGGCAACTGGGGCAAAGATCACCCTTGCTAGGAACTGGCAAGGAACTGGGCTGCATTGTGTTCATGCCCAAAACTATTATGGAACATGGAACTTCAAGGTGCTGACCCAGGGCATTTGGCAGAAGAAATTCTAAGCAGCAAAGCATTTAGGGAACTGCATGGTTACTTGCAATAGACCATGCTGACTTGTGGCAGAAAAGGTATGAGGTAAAGCCAAAATTTGTAAGTCAGAAGAAAGCAGAGGGCAGAAAATTAGAAAACTTTCAGACTGGCCACAAAAGCAAAGGTGTAGCCCAGGCACCCTTTGCTAAGGAGATGAGTACAGAAGAAAGGGATTACTGAGAGAAGGGAAAAAAGATCTTGAAGGCATTTCAGGGGCTACATCTTTCATTACAGGCCCAGAGGCCTAGGGAGACAAAATGGTCTTGGGAATGGGCATGAAGCACCCTTCATGGGCTGGCTGCCCAGGGCCATCTTGGGAAGCTGCTTTCAGCACAAGCTCCCTCAGCTGCTTTGGCTGCTCCAGCTGTGGCTAAATTGGCCCCAGATGTGGCTGGACCCACAGCTTTGGAAAATACAACCTGGAGGCCTTGGCAATGTCCACATGGTGTTAGGTCTGCAGGCTCACAGAATGCCAAAGAAGTGAAACTTTGCGACCCTCCATCCCGATTTCAATGGATGTATGGAAAAGCCTGGGGTCCCAGGAAGAGATCTGTCATGGCGGCAGAGTCACCACATAGTGTCTTCCCTAGAGTGATGCCAAGAGGAAACGTGGGGTCAGAGTTGGAGCAGAAAAATCCCACCAAGGCCATGCCTAGTGGAGTTGTGGGAGCAGGACCCTCAGGGAGACCCCAGAATTGTGGAGCTACCCGTGTACAACACCAGCCTTAGAGAGCTGAAACATGGCCTCAGAGTGGGAAAGCCATAGCAGCAGAACTACCTGATGACTTAGGGACCCAACCACATACCAACGGGCAGGGGACGTAGAACATGGAGTCAAGGTACATAACTCGCCAACTTTGAGATTTAATGTCTGCCCTGCTGGGTTTCACACTTGTTTAGGACTTTTTACCCCTATCTTTTGGCCTATTTCTCCCTTTTGGAACAGGTGTACACGGGCAGGGGACGTAGAACATGGAGTCAAGGTACATAACTCGCCAACTTTGAGATTTAATGCCTGCCCTGCTGGGTTTCACACTTGTTTAGGACTTTTTACCCCTATCTTTTGGCCTATTTCTCCCTTTTGGAACAGGTGTACATGCCCTGTGCTTGTCCCACCATTGTATCTTGGAAGTAGATAACTTGTTTTGACTTCACAGATGGGACTTTGACCTTTGGACTTTTGAGCTGAAACAAGTTAGGACTTTGGAGATGGAATGAATGTATTTACCTGTGAGAAGGACATGAACTCTGGAGCCAGGGGTGGAATACTGTGGATTGACTTGTGTCCCCCAAGTTTTATGTATTGAAGCTTTAATCCCCACTGTAACTGTTGAGGGTGGGAAATCCTATTATGGTAATTGAAAGGTGGGGACTTGAACAG
Organism: Galeopterus variegatus; assembly: GCF_000696425.1. NCBI lineage: Eukaryota > Metazoa > Chordata > Mammalia > Dermoptera > Cynocephalidae > Galeopterus > Galeopterus variegatus. The sequence continues at coordinate 481,261 of NW_007727421.1, read as the reverse complement.
GTGATTAGATTCTGGTCACCGTGCCCTAATGAATGGATTAATAATGGTGGTCAAGGTTGTGGTTCGGAGGGCTTTGAAAGGAGAGCACCTGAGTCTCTGTCTCTGCTCCACCATTGTCTGCCATGTGAGACCCCTGCATTGCTGTAAAACCAGCACCAAAGAAGACCCTCCCCAGATGTGTTCCCTGGACTTTGGACTTCTCAGTCTCAGAAACTGTAAGCAATAAATTTCGTTTTCTTACAAATTATCCAGTTCCAGGTGTTTTGTTATAAGCCACAGAGACGGACTAGTACGTAAGGCCAACAGGGAGGGGTGGAAGCTTCTGGGACATGTGCTCTCAACCAGCAGGGAAGGAGCGAGAGAGAGAGAGACCTGCAGGTGAAGGTTTTATTGGGGCCCAGGATGTTGTCTGCGTGGGTTTCCTGAGACAGGGCTGGATTTGTTCATCTGAAGGGAGGCCAAGTGCAGGAACTCACGGTGGTATGTGAAGTTCACCAGAGTTAAAGCAGAAGTGAGGTGGTCAAGCGGTTCAGGGTATGGGGCCTTGTCCTATCTAGAAGCGAAAAACAGGAACTGGGTGGAGACTGCCTCAAAATATGGAGGTCAAGTGTGACAAACCAGTGACAGGAGAGCAAGATGGATGTTGAGGCAACATTCATGTAAGTGACAGTTATAACCATCATATTGGATTAGAATGGGCCCTAAATCCAATGATTGGTGTCCTTATAAGAAGAGGAGGGGACACAGAGATACACAGAGGGGAGAAGTCCCTGGGATGATGGGGGCAGAGATCGGAGTGATGCGGCCACAAGTCAAGACATACCAAGGATTGCCAGGAGCCACCAGAAGCTGGGAAGAGACAAGAAAGGATCCTCCCCTGCGGCTTTTAGAGGGGACATGGCCCTGTTGACACCTTCATTTCAGACTTCTGGCCTCCAGAACTGTGAGAGAATAAGTTTCTGTTGTGTTAAGCCACCAAATTTGTGGTAATTTGTACAGCAGCCACAAGAAATTAATGTGGATTTTGTACAGGAAGTGGGGTACTGCTGTAAAAAGCACGTGAAAATGGACATGGCTTTGGAATTAGGGACTTGGGTAGATGCTGGAAGACGTTTGAGGTGCTTGATAGAAAAAGCCTAGTGCTATGGTTTAAATGTGTCTCCCAAACAGCAGGTGTTGGAAACTTAATCGCCATGTAACAGTGTTAAAAGATGGGACCTTTAAGAGGTGATTAGGCCGTAAGGGCTCCATCTTCATGAATGGATTAATGCCATTATCTTAAGAGTAGGTTCTTTATAAAGGAACAGGTCCAGGGTTCGATCCCTGTATTGGCCAGTGAGACAGAGAGAGAGAGAGAAAGAGAGAGAGAGAGAGAGAGAGAGAGCTCAGTCCCCTTCTCTCTTCCTTTCTCTCTCTCTCTCTCTATGTCCTTCCACCATGTGGTGCCTTCTCCCATCTTGTAACACAGCAAGAAGGCCCTTGCCAAATGCCACCACCTTGATATTGGACTTCCCAGTCTCCAAGGCCATGATAAATAAATTTCTATTGTTTAGGGCCGGCCCGGTGGCACACTGCGCTAGTGCGCCGCTTGGGAAGCGCAGAGGCGCTCCCGTCGAGGGTTCGGATCCCACGTACAGACTGGTTCCCGCTCACTGGCTGAGCGAGGCGCAGGGGCAACGCCAAGGGTTGCGATCCCGTTGCCGGTCCCGATCCGGTACGGGGGTGACACTGAGGGTTGCGAACCGTTGCCGGACACGGAAAAAGACAAAAAAAAAAAAAAAAATTTCTATTGTTTATAAATTACCCAATCTGTGATACTCTGTCACAGCAACACCAAACAGACTAAGACATCTAGATTGCCTTGAAGTGATCGTTGGTACAGATACAGACATTTGTTTTCGGTGTTCCTTGTGAGGGCTTAGAAAGCACAGAGGAGAGCAAAGCTCCAGTAGAGAAGAGCTTTCCAGGAGAGCTTTCTCCAGTAGAGAAAGCTCCTGTCATCTTAGAGAACATATATATCACTAACAGAATGTTGGTAGAAATACGAACATTAAAGGTGCTTCTGGTGAGGCATTAGAAGGAATTGAGGAACATGCTATTGGACGCTGGAGGAGAAGTGGGTCTTTGTTATGCAGTGGCCAAAACTTGGCTGAATTGTGTTCTAGTTTTGGGTGGAAAGTAGAGCTTGTAAGGAATGAATTTAGAGATTCCAAGCAAAGTGTGGAAGAGATGGCCTGGTTTCTCCTTGCTGCTTGTAATAACATTTGAGAGGAAAGATAAATTGAGGAAGAAACTATTAAGCATTAAGCAACCAGCACTTGGTAATTTGGGGGATCCTCGGCTTGCCCAGATTGCTAAAACTAGGAAATTTCCTGTTGAGAAAGTGTGGTCTGACATGAACACAAAGGTGCTGCTGGACAACGTTTTGTTGAAGACATTAGAGACGTAACTCATGGATCCAATCAACTGTCTCAGTGGAATCCAGGAGTAGAGATGGGGCTATCCAGGAATGATCTGTGATGGAGCCTGTCGTCTGATGGCGTGGGCCCTTGTGAGTTACATAAGAGACCAAAAAGGTTTCTGCGAATGTCACGCCATTCGCAGTGAGAAACACTGCAGCATGAATTAAAAGGCACAGAGGTGGGATGAAATGAAGGGAGAATGAATGCCTTGAAGGGCAGAGCCACAAATGCAGAGGCAGGCCAGAGAACACAGGGCTGCTGCTGCTGCCGAGGCCCCAGGGAGCAGGGCCACCACCATGGGCCCAGATGACAGAGCATTGAGCCACAGAGGATTATTTTCATACCACAAAACCTAACGGAATTTGCCTGCTGGATTTCTGATTTGCTTTTGACCAAGTGACTCTTCATTCCTTTCTTCCCTTTTGGAATGAGTGAATGTTTTTTGATCGTGGGACCAAAGTGACTTTTGGGGGGTCAGACTGTAGTGGCTTGAAGAGTGCGCCACCCCCTAAGTTCATGACTACCTAGAACATCAGAATGTGACCTTATTATTCCTTGTTTGGAAATAGGTCTTGGCAGATTTAATTGGTTAAATTAAGAAGAGGTCATACTGGATGAGGATGGGGTCCTAAATCCAATAGCTGGTGTCCTCATGAGAAGAGAAGAGGACACACAGAGATAGAACGGTGGAGACAGGGATTGGAGGGTGCCGCCACAGGGGGAGGCGCTCCGGGGATTCTTCTGTTGCTTTAAGGCCCTGGTGTGTGGTGCTGTGTCGCGGCAGTCCTGGGACACGAATACAGAGGGTGCGTAATTGGGCAACTTAGGTCTGGAGGCAACTGGAACTTAGTCTTCAGGGGAACTCTGGGAGCTACCACCCCATCCCTCCAGTCGAAGACCCCAGGAATGCAAAGCCGTGTTCAGAGACTTGCTGCAGTGAGGGGCGCACACACCGAGGGGAGGCCCAGGGGTCTCAGTGGACGCCGCTCGGGAGCATGCATGCAACATGGGCTTGCGTTAGGCGCTTCTGATGGGGTGCAAGGCAGCGCGCTGGACTGGACGCTGTTAGGAAGTGGGAGTCACGGCTGCTTGGGTACTCGGTACATTTTATCAGAAAGTGGAGGACAGACGTGGGGCTGAAGCTACAACTGATGATGAAGCAGCAGCCACTCGTATTACCCAGGAGAGGGTGACGTTGGTGTTTGCATTGTTTTCACAGTGACTTTGTTTTTTCTGTGCCAAGACACGATTATGAAGTGGTTTTGTTTTTCTGTCTCACAGAGTGGCCTTGTCGACTACGGATGTTCCGTGAGATCGTTTCTGTCCCACAGGAGCTGTGGGCACCAGGCCAGTGCTGGCTTCTCACAGTGTAGAACAATCACCTCAGTGTCATCCCACACGAGAGGCAGAGGAGCCGGGACACTTACCCACCAGCTCCTGATGTCACTTCAAGGGATCCCCAGACAGCATTCATTTCCCAGCATTCATTCCCCAACGTTTGGACCTATATTAAAATGATTTAGGTTTTATTATGATTCAAGTATGGTGAGGCCTACAGATCAAGAGATGACTGTCATTGAAAAGATAGTTGAGGCTGGCCCGTGGCTCACTCGGGAGAGTGCGGTGCTGATAACACCAAGGCCACGGGTTCGGATCCCATATAGGGACGGCCGGTTCGCTCACTGGCTGAGCGTGGTGCTGACAACACCAAGCCAAGGGCTGAGATCTCCTTACCAGTCATCTTTTTTTTAAAAAAAAAAAAAAAGAAAAGATAGTTGGATACCCACAGGAGGAAGGGCCACCCCAGACAAGCAGGGCCACAGAGGGAAGCAGCAGTGTCGGTCAGGAGGCGGACAGAGCGAGGGGGAGCCGTGGGCTGGAGCCTTTATTGTGGCTTCCACAGGAAGGAGCGGGTGAGGCTGGGTAAACAGGCCTAGGATTGCTAGTGTGAATAATTTCAACAGGTTCTGGGATACAGGGGCTCTCCCTGGTTGTCTGGTACCTGACTCTTGGGTGATTAGGACAGGGGATAGTGGACCAGAGTGTGGTGGTGAACTGTGGGCTCTGGGTTGTGTGGTTTGCATTTGAAAGGTGTGATCACAGGCCTGTCCTTTACTGTCTCTAGGAACGGGGTAGCCCTGGAAGGGCTCTCCAGAGTCAGCAAGGCCCAGATATCAAAGCATCATAAAATACAGAAAATGAAAACATGATCAACATGAGACTCCAGAGGGAGTCTCAGGCAGCTGGGACTTGGGGTGAGCCCCACCCCCCACGTGGGCATGGCTGAGGAGATGTTGTGGGCACAGGCAGTATCTGCTACAGGTCACCAGCCCAAAGTCACTCTGAGCAGGGCCAGGGTTTGAGCTCAGCCTCATATGGTAGCCAAATTCCACGTTCTGAGCCACAGCTCAATTTGGTGAGCAGAGAGAAAAGAATGGCAGGAGTTTGCCAGCTGCGCCATCATCGTATCCACCTGGACCATGTCTCATTCACATATTCCACAGCTCCTTAGCGACGCCTGCCCTGTACTTGGCCCATGCTGGGCTCCAGGATCACAGAGATGAACCAGGTGTGGTCACTGCCCTCGATGTACATCTGTCTACTGGGGGGCTGAGGGGGTGACAAGCCCATGGTATGCCCCAGTCCAGCCTTGGTAAGCTCAGGCATCCTTCCTGGAGCAGGCAGCACCCAAGCTGAATGTTGAAGCACTAGCAGAGCTGCAGAGCTGGACAGAGTGGGCAGGAAAGTCAGTGTGGCTGGAACACTGTGGGGATGAGCTGGGGAGACGCTGAAGATAAGACTTCCAGGGGGTGCGGCAGGTTATCCTGACAGCTTCACCGACAACTGAGGATTTTACTCCTGTGCTCTGCAGACTTGAGAGATCACAGACTGGTGGTGTGGAGCACAGAGCCAGGCACAGAGCAGCCTTGGTCAGTATTTGATGAGTGGATGGAATAAAATTGGGAGACAAGGAAGCAGCTTTGGCCCTAAGGAAGAGCTGGGAAGCTTCCAGAGGCAGTGGTCATCAGCAAGGGGAAGGAAGTCTGTGGCTACCTTCTGCAGGACCTGTGAGCCCTCAGCCTCCCACAGGCCACAGAGACATCCTCCACACCAAGGATTGCCATGTTCAATTGAGCAGGTTGTTCACTGCAGAGGCCACAGCAAATACGTACATACACTGAGACACGTATACAGTGACTTGTACACCTCCAGGGGAGCTGGCATGTGGGGATGGCCCCACACGGTTCATTCACTGTCCTCAGGGCTGCGTCCATCTCCGAATTTGCACACAGTCACCGAATGGGCTAGCGCTGGCCCCCCACCCCTTGCCCTCTGTAATTCTCTCAGAGGAGGTGAGAATGAGGTGGTTTCTGGGAGAGCTCAGGACCCTGGGGGTAGGAGGGGACAGGAAAGAAATGGGTGTAGGGAGACCCCGGATGGCCACATGAGCTTGGACCCACCTGGGTGGAGCCAGGCCTCATAGGGGAAGAAAAAACTGTGTGCACCATCAGCAGGATGCCACGTGTGCTCGTGATCGGCTACTCCAGAGATGATCTTGTCCCTGGTAATGGGCTGTGCCTGCCCTCTCAGCGTCTTTACAACACGGGGGTACAGACAGATGAAGTGCACATTTCTGGAAACAGTTTAGAAAACATGGATAAGCACCGAGGACATGACCATCACCTGTGTCCCACCCAGCAACAGCACCATGCACGTGGTGCCCTCCAGCCTTTCCCTAGGTTTGTACCTGTCTGTATTTGTGTGTGTCTGTGTTTCGTCAAAAGCCAACGGGGTCACACGTACGCTTTGGGTGGAGCAGGCTCCTGATGCTCAGGGGCTCGGCAGACACTAATGAACAGGTTGGGAACAAACTGGTCTAGTGCTAAGGTCTGAAGCACAGGCATTGGTCCCTCTAGTGGCCCTCAAATTTGTTGACACTCCTGCCATTGAAAGAGGTCTTTCTTTCCACTCCTTAAATCTGAGCTCTATGCTTGATGGACAGAACACGACAGAAGTGACATTTTTGGGCCAAGGCCTTGAGACACTTCCTGTCTCCTGGAAAGCTTGCTATAGGAAGCCAGCTGCCATGCTATACGGAAGCTCAAGCAGCCCTGTGGAGAGGTGTCGATGGCTGGCACCTACTTGTCAGCCCTGTAATGAAGCATCCTGGGAATGGACCCTCTGCTCCAGTTGAATGCCCCCCTTGGGGCAGAGGCCAGATGCAGAGCCCTGTCTAAACTGCAGGTTTGTGAGTAACAGATACTGGAACTCTTGCCCGTCCGGCCACCTCTGCCTGGCCACAGTGATTGGGCCAGGGTAATCCATCCTTGGGTGAGGGTTACGATGCTGGAAGATGCCTGCCCTGCCTCTGGGACTATGGGCCATGAGGGTCTTTCTCAGAATCCTGAAGCTGCTGGCAGCTGTGCCCCCTGCTCAGTGTGGAGTGAGGCCAACAGACAGAGGGCAACATGCTGATTGAGGGACAGAGGGATGGGGCACTGCAGACACCCCCAGTGACCTAAGTGGGAGGGTCCTGGCTCCTTTCTCATCCAACAGGTTTCAGTTGGGATTTTGTCCCTTGCAATCTACTAAGGCAGCCACTTAGCAAATGTGTGATTCACAGGCCCAAGCCTCAGTTCCCCATCTGTAAATGGGGACAGCAAAGCCCTCATCAATGGTAGCTGGGTAATTATGAGAAAACCGGAGCTGTCAATGCAGGCAGGATAAAGGGACAGCCCTTCCCGCTGCCCATTTGCCCCTCCTCCAGCGGAGGCAGCAAAGCTCTGCCTATCACACAGTTCCACCCTGGGCCTGGAACAGGAATGCTGGGATGCCTGTTTTGCAGGTGGGGAAACCGAGGCACAGAGAGTGCAGGCAACACACCCAGGTCCCACAGGCTGAACCCAGACAGGCCCAGAGCCTGAGCTATAGGGAGAAGGTCTGGAGTGAGTGGTGTTACTAGGGGGAGACCCCCCTAGGCCTCAATCTCCCCATCTGTAAAATGGGAGACCTCCAAGCAGCCTCCAGAGGCCAAGTCTCCAACGTCTCCATTTGGATGAGCCTCAGCCAGCCTTACACACCCTTGAGAGGCTGCCTGGGGTTGTACCCAGATGTCCCCCTGAGGCCTCAGGAATACCTCCCCCAAAAGTGCGAGCCAGGCCCTGAGCCTGGGCCTCCAAGGGGAGACGCCAGGCTTTGGCAAGCATGGCTACCAATCTCTAGGACCCTACAGTTCAGCCCTTTTTAGGGGAAGGTGGGAAAGAGACCGGAGCACAGAGAGGGGTGCCAAGGCCAACCAGAGGACTGGTGAAGAGGCAGGACTAAAACCTGCCGAGCCCGTGGGGCTGCTAAGGGCGGAGCGGCCACTGGGGCTGTTGGGGGAGGAGGGGCAAGGCTCTCACGCTTCTCCGGTGACCAGCACTTGGGCCTGCCCGGTGAGCATCAAAGAGGCTTAACTGGCTCACAAGCATTAAGCCCAGGTCGCCCTTGACCCATCTGCATACCTTCTTACCTCCAGGCTTAGCTGGCAGCAGTTCTGGGCCCATGAAAACACAAACCCGCCCCCTGGAATTCTATCCTTAGAAGTGGACTCCTTAGATCATGATAATGAGACGTAATCTTAATGGCCAAGTGACCTTGGATAAGACAGTTCCAATCTCTGATCCTCAGTTTCCCCATCTGTGAAATGAGGGGTCAGTGCGTACCTTTTCTGACAAGTGGAAATCCAAACAGTCATGGGAAACAATAGTTCACATTTATGAGCATTTAAAATCTTTGTTTCCTGTTTTCTGATTAGAGAATAGATACACACATTATAGAAAATTCAGAAAATACAGAAAGGAATCAAGAGACAGGAAAGATTGTCCGTGATCTGTCAATGGTGGCCAGGTGAAGGTCTCCGTGTGGAGTACGGCAAGTCCAGGGAGCAGCTCCCAGCAAGACTTTGTCTCTCCTGTGCCATGTTGTCCCCATCTCCCGAACTGGCCTGGCATGTAGGAGGCTGTCAGCGGTGGCCATGAATCTCTCATCCCTCCCCCCCCAGGGGGCCTGCTATGCCTGCCTGTCTCCAAGTCATCATTTCTGAACCTGAGGGCAGTGACTAGTGAATAAGGGGGTAGAGGAAGGTTTTCTGGGGGAGGCAACTCCTCAGCTAAGCCTGAGGGATGAAGAGACCTCCCCCCCTCCAGTCCAGACCCTCCCTTTCTCTGTGCCTGTGATGCCCATTTTACAGAGCAGAACACTGAGACCCAGGGCTTGCAGACATCCCCCTGCCTCCTTGGTTCCCTTCCCACCAACTTATCTGTTCAGCATACAGTCACTGAGAGGGTACTTACTGTGTGCTCCTGCTTGCAAACTGAGATGAGGAGTGGCTGTGGCTTCAGCCAGTTCCTCAGGCTTCACGCCTGATTGTGCTGCCTTCTCCCTGCCTCCCACGCCAGCAGCCCACATGCTCCTCCCAGCCTCCCCTGCCTCCACCAGGGCAGCCACGTGTCCTCTCCTTTTCACAGACACAACACAGGCTGAGGGGACCCTGAGGCTAGGCAGCACATCAGGGAGGGCTCCCTGGAGGAGAAGGCTGAGCCCCATAGACACCCAGCCAGGCACAGCCCAGGCACTGCTCCCAGTCTGGGACTAGACATGGAGTCTGGGAATCCGGACAGCTGGGACAGCCAGGTGGGTGGGCCAAGCCCAAATGCTGGCACGGCCTGCCCGGTCCAGCCTGGAGGCCAGTGCTCCATCCTGAGCTTGCCACAGTCCTCCCTAGCCTTGGGAAGGAGGCAGGACCATCTCCATCCCTCAGATGAGAACAAGCCTCAGTGAGAGGGTGCCCAACCCTGCCTGGGGGATGGGGAGGCCAGTCAGAGAGCTGTGGTCCCCCCCACGATGGGGGCAGCCCAGGTGATCTGTGTGCCTGGTAGACTGGTGCCTTCCCCTTAAGGAGCCTCAGTTTCTTTCCCTGCACATGGCTGGTGTTGCTGGGCTCTCCAGGAGCATGTCATTCCAAGATGCCCTGGAAAAGGTAGATGGGACGGCCTACATTGGGGTTCAAACAGGCCATAGTTCCACCTCCAGAACCATCCCCAGATTCCTCCTGAGACTTCTGAAGATGACTTTGGCAGCAAGTGGGTGTTCTGAGGCACAACAAGGCACAGTTTCCTCAGCCACCCCCAGGTCCTGTAACAGCACAAACAGAGGCCCAGCACCACGTGCCTGAGTAATCAGAATGTGCAAATCAAGCTCCAGGCTGCTCAGAAGAACATGCTGTGCTCGCCTCAGTACCACCTGGTGGGGGCTGAACTGTGTCCCCCAAACTTCGTATGTTGAATTCCTAACCCTCATTACTTCAGAATGTGACCTTATTTGGAGATAGGGTCTTTAGATGAGGCCATCAGGGTGGGCCCTAGTCCAATGTGACAGGTGTCCTTATAAGAGGAGGAAGTTTGGACAGAGAGACATACTCACACAGGGACATTGGAATTAAGCTGCCACAGGCCGAGGAATGACCAGAAGCTGAAGAGGCAGGAAGCATGCTCCCCTGGAGCCTTTGGTGGGAGTGTTGCCCTGCTGCTGACACCCCAATCTCAGACGTACAGACTCCTCAACTGTGAGACAGTAAGTTTCGGTTGTTCTAAGGACCCCAGTCTGTGGGACTTTGTTACACAGCCTTAGGAAAAACACACACCCTAAATGGCCCTGTGTTTAGCATTTTGGACTCCTTGAGACCCGGGTCACAGCATGGAGGTGTGGGGAGCCTCAGGCAGCCTGGCATTTTCCACTTCCCACCTGGCTCTGGCCAGCAATTTGAGAGCCACTCCACCTCCCCTCCCAGCCTTGTCCTTGGGTGGACAGGCAGCTGCCGTCTGCCCTGTGGCGCATGGAGGCAGACCCTGAAAGGGAGCCATACAGGCCTGGGAGGTAGGCTCAGGGCCATTTGGCAGAGAATTCTATGGTCCTAGAGAGTGGTCTGGAGGGGGGTGGGTCACAGTGGTCCTTGCAGACGCTCCTGCTCTTCCCAATGTGGCAGAGAGGACACACACACTTGATTTCACATCAAGGAAATTAAAGAAAGCCATCACCTGCTGCCCACAAGTCCAAGTGTGATGAGATATTATGGAGTGAAACCAATCCTGATCAGGAAAGGGGGAGGGCCCCCACATATTGTACTGAACTGTGACGTCGGCGGGCTCAGAGAGCAGAGGCAGTTAGGGAGTGCCTGTGGAACCCTTGTTTGTGGTCCACCAAAACATCTGCACTCTTCACAGTCACCTGCCAGGCTCTCTGGAGCCAGCCCTGACAACCTGGGGCCACCTGCCCAGGCTCCCCAAGGCTCCCTGAGGCCAGCCACACTGGGCCTCTGCCTGTCCCTTGAGCTACCACGTGCATTCCCACCTCAGGGCCCTTGCATCTGCTGTTTTCTCTGCCAGGAACGTTCCCCTAGCTCTGCAGGGGCGGGTCTCAACTCAAACCTCACCTGCTCAGAAGTCTTCCCCGGAGCAACTCCAGCTCCAGGGTCTCTGTGGTTGTTGTCTGACAGGGGGTTTTCCCGCAGCTGGGTGGGGTCAGAGGGAGAGGAAGGGGCTGCACCACAGCTCTGGGCCCGCTGAGGCCCATCCAGGAGCCGCTGCAGGTGGAGCTGGACAGGAGGGTTCAAGTCAGAAGAGGGCAGGTCCCCAGGTGTGTGTGTGTCTGCGCCCTGGAGCCAGACCCCAGGGGTTTGAATCCTGCTTCCACCGCCGGCGGTGGGGGACGGGTTCCTTAGTGAGGATCTACAATAAGGACACTCACCGCAGGTGGCCTCAGAGGGCTTGGCCTACAGAGAGAGACAAGGGACAGAGGGCAGGGTCCACATGCGGGGGGGTGGTGAGGAGAACGGTGGGCGGGAGAGGAGGATTTTTGCTCTTGGACCTGCTGAATATGCACCCTGAACGCAAAACCCTACTCAAAAAATAAAAACATGGAAGTACCTGGAAAACCCCAGTAGGATGGAAGGAGAGAAGAGCAGGGCAGGAGGGGCCGGGGAGGGGAGTGTGGGGGCCGAGGCAAGCACGCGTGCAAGCCTAGAGCGGCACCTCCCGCTGGGCGGCTCTGAGATGCCCGGGGTCGCTTTCAGTGGGGCCCGGCCCCGCCCTCTGCCCCAGACCTGGGAGGGG
>NW_007727421.1:463619-468647 GCF_000696425.1 Galeopterus variegatus | reverse complement strand
CCCCACGGGCGGCCGCGCCCCTCCCACGCCCCGGGTTCCGGGACCCCGGCAGCGTCCCTCCTACGTGTTTGGGGAAGTCGAAACTGGCCTCACCTGGCGGGGCGCGCGGCCCGGGGGAAGGAAGGGGCACGGAAGGAAGGAAGGTGTCGTGCCAGAGGAAGGTGTCGTCTTCGGGGTTCTTTGGTGACCACCCCAGTCCGGCTTTACAGATGGGGAAACTGAGCTTGCGAGAGGGGAGTATCTGTCGGAGGTCACCCGAGAGCTGGGCCTGGGATTGGGCCGGGCTTGCCTCGGTTCAGAGGTCTCCAGAAGGAGCGGAGGTTAGCTTTAAGTGTTTGATGTCAAGAATGTGCTTAAAAAGCTTTCTTTTCACCTTAGGTGCCCAGGGCTCCGTGCGAATGCTCCCTTAGTCCTTCTGAAGTCTAACCCTTTCAGAAACAGAACCAAACTGGAACCCTGTGTCTCAGATGTCCCCAAAGCTCACTTCCGTGGCCACTGTCCACCAGGGTTGGGCCTAAGGGTCCTGAGTATCTCAGGCTGGAGCTGGCTTTAGGCTCTCTGCAGAGGAAGAAGCTGAGGCTTGGAGGAAGGTGGGCTGGTCCAGGTCACAAGGCTAGAGTTTGGGGCAGGAGGGAGGGAGAAACTCCCTCTCACAGATGGGGAAACTGAGCCCAGGGAGTTAAGTCACAATGCAGAGGTGTGCAGCCCAGCCCTGCGGAAGCTGCTGAGACTTGCCCCTTGCCCTGGTGGTTTTGGAGCCCCTAATTTGGTTCTGGGGTCAGGAGTGGGTTGTTCCTGTGTTTCAGAAGGGCCTGTCCTGGACCTGGTACTGCCTGGGGTCCCAGGTGAATGAATCCCTTCTTCTGGCACAACAGCCTAGGGGAGTGGCTGTCATGGGCCCCTTGGAGAGGGGGAGGGACCTGTCCCTGGTCAGCCCAAGGGTTAGCCCAATGCCAGGGAGTGGCAGGAGGCTCTGGCTATTTGCATACAGAATGCTATTTGCATAGGAATCTGGGTGGGTGTGGGGTCCCAGAGTCCAGCGTCCTGGCTCTTTCTTGTTCCGCCTGGCTGCAGCTCTGCCTCTGAGCATCTGCAGCGCAGTTTCCTCTCAGACCTGTGTTCTGGTGGGTCCCAGCTCCTGTGAGCACTTCCCAGGCACTGGAGCCCTCATTGGGAGTTAAAATCCCCCCTCTGACCTGGGTTTCCACTTCTATGCCTCAGTTTCCCCATTGTTAAGTGATGGACACTGTATACCTGTCCCCAGGCTTGTGGACAGGCCAGGTGGATCCCAGGGAGGGTCCTTGTTCTGCTGCCAGGTGACACCATCATCTGGACTCTATCGCTCTCCTGCCATGGGGCCTCGTTCTCTTCCGCTGTGAAACAGGCTGTGAAGGGATGGGGCTGGGGGTCTTTTGGAGATAGTTTGGCACTGTCTAGAACATAGCAACTGGGGCGTGTTTTTTTTCCCACAGTCTCTGAAATGGGGCCATTGCCACTGGTCCTCCTAGAGTAGACATGAAAGAGTAGAGTAGGCCAGACGGACTTAGCATCCGGAAGTCAGTGGCATCTCCTTGTCTCCTATGCACAGGGAAGCTGGCTCAGAGCAGGGGTGTATAAGTTTGTTGAATGCCTGGCCCTGGCCCTGCTCCTGCTCCTAGGGCAGCTCCAGCACTCCCTGATCTGGGAGATTGTCCAAGAACACAGGGTTCCAGTGGCTGGAGGTGACCACCCCCCGGCACCCCCGGAAGGGACCTTGGAGGAAGGGACTGGAAAGGGGGGGCACCAGAAGACCCAATGGTACTGAAGGCATGCTCTATAGACCTCCTCTTGGCCTCACTCCTGCACCCGGCCACAGCGGGGCTATGCCCATTTTACAGAGAAACCGAGGCCTAGTGAGAGCTGGTGTGAATCAAAGCAAGGCTTCATGCCTGGCAGTGGCCTCCTGCCAGGGTGTTGGCAAAGCTGCTACATAGAGGCATAGGTTCCTAGAGTCTTGATCCTCCCTTCTGCCCCCCCAGGCATTTGGAGAGCACACTTTTCCTGGGTTGGAATTAGCCTAGATCTCTTCTGGAGGACCACAGTGGAGGCTGACCTGCCACTCAGCCTGGGAGACACAAGGCTGCAGTGACTCTGAAGCCTGTGCTCACCCTCAGAGAGGGAATTGGGCTCAGAGAGGGCAGGTGACTTGCCTGAGGACACGCAGGGCTGTGAGCTCCCATACATAGTGTTGGGGCCACACACTGTTCCCGCTGCAGAGAACTTGGAGGTCCTGCTCTCAGAGCACCTGTGTGTGCACAAATCACCCCTGTGAGCTTCCTGAGGGCTCTCATTTTCCTTTGAGAAAACTGAGACCCAGAGCTAGGTCACACAGGTATTCACTGGCAGACGGAGACACAGGCTTGGCCACCACGTCTGGGTGAGGCTGGGTCCAGTGGCCTGCCTTTCCCTGCTGGACTCTCTCCCACAGCCTGGGCCAGCATGAAAAGGAAATTATTTACTTGGTCTCACAGTGGATGAAGTCAGGGTGGGGGGCATGTGGGTGCCAGGAAGGAGGATGGAAGGGGCCAGCCTGTGGTCCAGGGTTCCAGATAAAAGATTAATAAGCAAGGATCTTAGAACCTGGACAGCTGAGTGGGCTGGAGGAGGCATGGGCTGGGAGGATGGGGACCCCACCCAGCTCAGGCTGTGCACCCCCCATATGTGAGGGCTAGGTTGGGAGGGAGTGCAGCTGTGTCAGGTGGACTGGGCAGAGATGTGAGGTGGGGGATATAGGCCTGGCACATGCTGTTCTGTCCTTATGGCTGGAGGGCCAGGCTGTGCCTTGTGTATTTTTATTTTGTATCAAATCCATTCACTTTATTTTTTCTGTTGTTTTTCACTTTAAGATTTACTTGTACATAGTTTCCATTTGAGGAAACTGCACCAGAGCTGGGCCTGGAGGCCAAGTGGTCGGAGGTGCAGCCACAACAAAGGGCTGGGGACATGCACTGTCCAGTGTCCCTGGGGGGCCCACAGGCAGGTGGGGGCCAGAGTGCAGGGAGGAAAGGCATCTGCCTCCATCTTGCTTTTCCCTGTCTTCCAGAACCACCAGATGCTTTCATGCATGGAAGGGAACATGGGGTGTCCCCAAGCACAGCTGGAGGAGGGGATCATTGCAGGGGTCAGTGTTGCTTTGCCTCCCACAGATTTCTCACCCCTTTTCCCTTGGGTGACGGAGCTGCAAAAGATTACTCAAAGCCCATCTCTTCTGAGCAGTGAGAAGTCCCAAAAGGAGTTAATCTCCCAGAACCCTCAAGATAGAGTCATTCTTTCAATTTGGGAAATTAACCATGAATTGAGGTTCCCTTCCTGCATTTATTCTCCAGTCCAGGAAGTTTCAGGAAGAGAACATAGGTGGGGTTTTTGCTAAGTATAGTTTAACAATCAAAGCTGGTAACATTCAGTAAAACAAACAAGGTGATGTTCCATAATGTAATTTGCAAAAAGTTAAGTCGATCCACCAACAAAAGCTTTATTTTAGCAAACATTCTCTTCTTACAGCAATTTCCCAGTATCTTTACATATCAATCAGTAACCTGTATGTCTTTGAGCCAGCAACCTTGCTTTGTTACAATTCTTTATCTTACAACAGAGACTATAGCCTGGAGAAAATTTCCTGTCCTTTGCAAGGTTAACATTTGAAACTGCAAGGCTTTGGAAAACCAGGGTCTGTGAAATACATTTGCTTTATGTATACTCCACATCTCCTCCGTTTTATTATTTAAAAGAAAAGGCAAAAGCTATAGATCAGGTTTTCACAGTTAAGACAAAAGTATTTAAAGCAAAGTTAGTATCATTCAGCATGGTAAATCCTTTTAATTTACTTCAGGTGAGGATTGATGATGTCATCATCTCAGAGTAGCTGTATCTGCGGCATTCCAGGTGCTGTGAATTGGGTGTAATTACCAGTTGTGGAAACTCTGGAATGGGATTCCGCTCCATATAGTTGATTTTGAGTCCAGAGGGTTTGTTGATGCTAAACCGTCCAGGACATCACTGCTTTCAAAGCATATAGTCTTTGTAAAATTTTTTGATCAATTATAAATCTTTTGTTTAAGAACAGGATGTCTCATCCAAGTTACAAACACCCTCTTTAAGGCCAGGAAAATTTAGAGAACTGCTTTTGTAGAGGAGATGTTATTTCCACCTTTATGATCAAGGCATTCCTCCTAAAAGCATTGATGATCAATATCTTGATTGAAAAGGTCTTACTTTTCTTTGTATAAATCCCATGGTGCCAGGAAGGCTCATCCCCAGGTGGCATTCTGTCCCATGTCAGGGGGGAAGATGAACAGCAGGATGAAGCAGCAGTTAGGCCAAATTAAGGCAACATGAAAGAGGGGTCAGAACTTAGAAGTGAGACATGCTATCTTATATCCAAAGTTTTAAATTATGTCCCATTATAAAGAGAGACAGTTAATTTTCATTGAACTTATAAAAATAGCCACATTGCCATAATAATCATGAAGATACTTAAAGTTATAAAACTTTTTGGGGGATCAAATAGGGAGACAACAAATGCTTTAATTTCTGTTTTTAAATGATATTTTACAAAACTGTTGTTATAGATAGCTTAAGAGAGAGTTTTCTTAAATTTGGAAAACAAAACAGTAAGAGAACCAGCAGTATTTCAAAATAAGGAAATTGTAAAAACCCATAGTTCTTTTTTTTTTTTTTTTTGTCCCTTTTGAGACCGGCCACACCGCGCTCAGCCAGTGAGCGCACCGGCCATCCCTATATAGGATCCGAACCCGTGGCGGGAGCGCTGCTGCGCTCCCAGAGCCGCACTCTCCCGAGTGCACCATGGGCTCGGCCGGCATAGTTCTTTTTAATTAGTTCACTAATTAACTTTTGTTGTTTTGACCTTTGTGAACAATTTCACAAACCCATCAGTTTCTTCATTAGAATTTTGGAACTTTGGTTTAAAACTATGAACTCAAAGTTTGTCAGGAAACTGTACCTATCAGAGTTTTTTCATGAAATATTTGA
>NW_007727421.1:458301-462186 GCF_000696425.1 Galeopterus variegatus | reverse complement strand
AAAAAAAAAAAAAAAAAAAAAAAAAAAAAAAAAAGACAGGACTCCATCAAGGGAACTAATGAATTGTTTGCCTCCAAAAGTGGAGGTGGGGGAGAGGAGGAGGAGGCAAGGATTGTTTTTCATCCTGTTTAATGGCATAAACACGTTTTTGCCTTTTGTTAAGGTTCTGAATAATTTTTAAAGCAATTCAACAAAATTTCCAAGCCACTATAATCAATAATAGTTTAGTTAGATGGCGGTTAGTTACTTTATAACCTACTGCCTTAAGGAGACGTAGAAGTAGTGAACTATGTTGAACTTCCCTCTTAGACAGTAAACTACCCATAATCACAAGAATAGATAGAAAATTGAGAGAGTAAGAAAGCAAAACTTCCAGGCAAAGCCCTAGCTAGACACTGCAGCAGGTGTGCAATTGCTTAATCGAAAGCCACCTCTGTGATCCCCTTTACCCGGGTGAGTCTCCCTTATTGGGATTTCCCTCTTGATGGGATGAGTAGACGTCCTCTTCCTTTTTCCTGGCATCCTTTTTCTTTCCCCCCCTTTTGTTGGGGCCTCCCTTTTGTTGGGATGAGTGGCGGGCATCCTTTTCCTTTCCTTTCCAAGGCTTAGCAGGTCAGTCTCCGATCCGTGGACCCAGAATTCGTCACATCGGGGTCACTATTTGTTGCTTTGCCTCCCACAGATTTGTCACCCCTTTTCCCCTAGCTGACGGAGCTGCAAAAGATTACTCAAAGCCCATCTCTTCTGAGCAGTGAGAAGTCCCAAAAGGGGTTAATCTCCCAGAACCCTCAAGAGAGAGGCATTCCTTCCATTTGGGAAATTAACCATGAATTGAGGTTCCCTTCCTGCATTTATTTTCCAGACCAGGAAGTTTCAGGAAGATAACACAGGTGGGGTATTGGCTAAGTATAGTTTAACAAGTTTAACAATCGAAGCTGGTAACATTCAGTAAAACAAACAAGGTGATATTCCATAATACAGTTTGCAAAAAGTTAAGTCAATCCACCAACAAAAGCTTAATTTTAGCAAACATTCTCTTACAGCAATTTCCAGTATACATATCAATTAGTAACCTGTCTGTCTTTGAGCCAGCAACCTTGCTTTGTTACAATTCTTTAACAACAGAGACTACAGTCTGGGGAAATTTTCCTGTCCTTTGCAAGGTTAACATTTGAAACTGCAAGGCTTGGGAAAACCAGGTGCTGTGAAATACATTTGCTTTTTGTACACTCCACAGGTCAGACCCAGGAGGGGCATCTGAGGGTAGTTGGGCATTCATGCATGTTTTAAGCAGGGGCAGGCATTTCCTTCTTAGGCAGTGTATTAGTCTGTTTTCTGTTGCTTATAACAGAATACCTGTCAGTGGGTAATTTATAAAGAAACAATGCATTTCTTACAGTTTTGGAGGCTGGGAAGTCTAAGGTCCAGGGAACACATCTGGTGAGGGCCTTCTTCTGGTGGGGTGTCTCTGCAGAGTCCTGAGGCAATGCAGGGCTGAGCAAGAGCCCTTCCTCTCCTTTTAAAGCCTCCAGTCTGTTCCCTGATAACCCATTAAACCATTAACCCACTAATCTAAGGATGGATTAATACATTCGTGAGGGGGCCGGCCCGGTGGCGCACTGCTACAGTGCGCCGCTTGGGAGTGCGGCGGCGCTCCCGCCGAGGGTTCGGATCCCACATACAGACCAGTTCCCGCTCACTGGCTGAGTGAGGGGCAGGCGCAGCACCGAGGGTTGCGATCCCGTTGCCGGTCCCGGTCCGGTACGGGCGTGACACTGAGGGTTGCGGTCCGTTGCCAGACACAAAAAAAGACAAAAGGGGAAAAAAAAATACATTCGTGAGGACAGAGTCCTCCCCAACCAATCACCTTTTAAATGCCCCACCTTACAAATACCATATTGGGGATTAAGTTCCACATGAGCTTTGGAGGGAATGATCTTCAGACCACAGCAGGCACAAAGTATGGAAGGGAGTTATTGAGGGTCAGCGAGGGGTGGCTGTGGGTCTCCAGGCTGGGAGTTGGGGGGGGTCTCTCTATGTGAGCAGGGCTTGGTTGCACAGGGATTAGGGAAATGGTTGCTGGAGCCCACCAGCCCCATCCACCAGGTCTTGGTGATTTGGGGGGACATCCCTGGGAGGGGGCTACAGTTAGAAGCTTCATAGCCCATAGCCTGGCTGCCTGTTCCATCCCAGCTGCATATTCACCTGAGTCCTGTGGAAAGGGTCACCCTGCGGGGGCAGAGGTCCAGGCTCCTAGCCTTGGGGCTGCCACTGTACACCTAGGAGCCTTGGGCAGGTCTGCAGGCCTCTGTGGCAGCCCCTGCTCCAAGGTCTGCACGGGTGGTCCAGTCCTCCTGTGACCCAGGGAAGACAGGTCACCATTTTGCAGATGGGGAAGTTGAGACTGAGTGAGGTGAGGGACTTGCTGCTGAGAAGTGGTCATATCAGGATCAGACCCTCCAGGACCCCACAGGTTATGGGTTAACCCCCACAGGAAACCTGCCTGGTGTGGGGTGGGGAGAGGAGCTGGAGGCTACAGGGGGCCATTTCTCAGCCAGCGGCTTCTCTCCTGTGTCCTCCAGCACATGACTTTACCTGCCTAAGCTTTGCTGGGCTGATGGATTAAAGGAGGTTGGACCTCCTGGCCTCCCAGGGGGGCAGAAGTTTCTGTGAGATAATACAGGGAGGCAGGGCCATGAGGCATGAGCCCTAAGCAGGAGCTCATCCCCCACCCGCCCACTTTCCCACTACAGTTAGTTGGTTTCCCCGACTTCCATTTTATATTCAAAGGAAGAACCATTCCAGCAATGCACTTACGTTAGGAGCTGGGGCACTCTGCCTCTGATGACCCCCTGGTCATCTGGCTAGAAATCCAGAGTCTGATGCACCCCCACTCTTAATTCTGAGTCCTCTGGATATTACCCACCCACCCCCACTGGGCACCAGCCTTCCCTGTACATCCTGCTCTAGTGCATTTATGGGCCAGCGTCAGTTTTACTGGGTGTGTACACCAAATTTTTATGTCTTTAGTTTGGGGATACATCCTGGGCTTCTGACAGGTCAGTGTCATAGCACTGGCTATGGTTGTGTATGGCTGGTGAGCTGTCTTTGGTTGTGGGTGGTTACTTCACCCTTCATCCCCCACGTCTATGAGGCTCTGGGGTCTTAGGAAGGGGCTGAGTTCTGTCCTTTAAGTTGTGCAACCCCCCTGGCTTGTGGATGGTGCTTACTGTGGAATGTCACTGTGAAGTGTGAAGGTCACTGTGGCCCTTGCCACAGCGGAACCCGGCGGCAGAGAGCACAGGAAGTGGCTGTGGGGCTGTTGACAGACAAAGCGAAGTGTGAACCAAGGCAGGACGTCTCATACCCCACCCTCTCTCCACCCCGCCGTCACATAACATGCATTCACACAACATGTGGGCTGCTCTTTCTAAGATGCGCTTAGAGGAAGCCGCTGGTGGTGATTTCTTTGCTGGGACTGTTGTCATCTCATCCAGTCCTCACCCCACCCTGTCTGGTGCAGCATTTTGTGCTGGGGACACATGCTCAGGGCAGAGAAGTCACCAGGGTTACCCACCTGGTAAGGGCGGGCTGACCCTGCAACCCAGGTCCTCCGGCTTCAAAGCGGGTCCTGGCTGCTTCAGATGTGCAGGAGGCCTCGGCTGGTCACACCCTCTTGTTTGATGGAAACCTCTGTTCCTGGCTGTGACATGCAGGCTCAAGCAGAAGAGTGAGTACTCCATGCTGGGCATCGGGCGCACAGACGGAGCCTCCACATCTGGGCCTTGGCGGGCAGGAGGGGACGTACCCAGGCGGTCACTTACCAGTGGCAATGCTCGATCTTCCCCCAGCATTTTTGTTTTTTTCAAACGTGCAGCAGAATTG
>NW_007727421.1:456441-457755 GCF_000696425.1 Galeopterus variegatus | reverse complement strand
TGCAGGCTCAAGCAGAAGAGTGAGTACTCCATGCTGGGCATCGGGCGCACAGACGGAGCCTCCACATCTGGGCCTTGGCGGGCAGGAGGGGACGTACCCAGGCGGTCACTTACCAGTGGCAATGCTCGATCTTCCCCCAGCATTTTTGTTTTTTTCAAACGTGCAGCAGAATTGAAAGGATTTTGTAAGTGTTCGCTCACCAACTCAATTCTGCCCTTCACATTTCGCTGTGCCTGCTTTATCAAATATGTCTCCATCACTCTGTCCACCCTCCTGGCATCTTATCTTTTGATAAATTTCTATTTTTATTTTTAAAGCACGAGTTCAAGTTCATCCACTCGTCCTGCCATTGGGCAGACACTCAGCCAGGTGCTGCGGCTCTGAGCGCTCTTCCCCTCACTGACCTCCTTTCTCCAACCAGCCCCTTGACCCCTCCCCCATGGCTACTCCAAACCTCTGGCAAGCAAAGGGTGGGGGCTTCCTCTCCACAAGGGTCACAGGGGACTAGGGAGTCACAGTAGAATGTAGAAGTCTCAGCTCTAAATTGGGGACTGGGAAGTGTCGGCCGCCTGGCAGTCCTGGGGCAGGGGCCACGTGGCCAGCCTGTGGCTACTCTGCCGTGTCTGCCATGGCTCTGAACTTCCATGTCCACCTTCCTGCCCAGAAGGACAAGACATATCAGATCCCAGGATCCCGAATAAGCAAAGGGGTTCCGCTACCTGGGGGAGTGTTGATTCAGACTCTTGTCTGTGAGGTCACGCTGCCAGTCCCCTGTGCATTCATTCATGCATTCACTCATTCCTGCACCAAGAACTGTGGGTGCACAGCATGGAAGTTCATGAAGAGCCCAGACTCTGGAGTCAAAGTTCGAGTCCCCCCTATACCTCTGGGAGCTGGATGACCCAAAGCCAGTGAGGGTCAGGTCAGCTCAGGGTTACAGGAAATAGTCAAGGCCAGAGGTTTAGGGCTGCTGTTAGTGGCAGCCCCTGAGCACCACTGGGAGGCTCTGTTTGGGCAGAGAGGAGCCTCCTGGGGCTCCCAACTCCGCTGTCTGCCACCACTCCCTCCCCTGCCCCCCACACGCCCAGGAGCAAGGCAGCCCCTCAGACCCTCCCTGCCCTGCACGCCACCTTCCAGAAGTTGTCCTCCCCTCTGTCTACACCCTCACCAACCTGATTGGCTGGCCTTTTTAATCCTTCCAAGATAAGAGGCAAAAAACAGTCTCTTAGGTTCAAAATATGCATTTCTTTAGTTGACATAATATTTTCCCTCTGACTTTTCAACAGTTCTTTTGAGCTATAGTTCACATACCAT
>NW_007727421.1:435153-455837 GCF_000696425.1 Galeopterus variegatus | reverse complement strand
GTTGTCCTCCCCTCTGTCTACACCCTCACCAACCTGATTGGCTGGCCTTTTTAATCCTTCCAAGATAAGAGGCAAAAAACAGTCTCTTAGGTTCAAAATATGCATTTCTTTAGTTGACATAATATTTTCCCTCTGACTTTTCAACAGTTCTTTTGAGCTATAGTTCACATACCATACACCTCACCCATTTAAAGTGTACAGCTCAGTAAGTTTTAGTGGATTCACAGATAGATGCAACCCTCACCTCAGTCAATTCTGCAATATTTTCATCACCCCGAAGGAAGACCCCACCCCTTAGCAGTCTCCTCCCGTTCTTCACTCCCCCCAGCCTCTGGCAACCACTACTCCACTTCTGCCTCTCTGGATTTGCGCACATAACTGGAATCATACAATATGTATGCTTTCGTGTCTGACTCCTTTCACTGAGTATAGTGTTCTCAGGGTTCATCTGTGTTGCAGCACGTGTCAGCACTTGATTGCTTTTCATGATTGAATAGTATTCCATTGTATGGATGGGCCACATTTTGCTTATCCACTTATCAGTTGACAGACGTTTGGGTATTTCAACTTTCTGGCTACTTTGAATGATGCTGGTATGAATATTCATGTACACATTTTTGTGTGGTCATGTGTTTTTACCTATGAGTGGAATTGCTGGGTCATAGGGTAATATGTTTGAGAAACCACCAGACAATTTTCCAAAGCCACTACACCGTGTTACAATCCCACAGCAGCATATAAGGTTCCAGTTTTTCCACATTCTCCCTAACACTTCTTACTATCTTTTTTTTTTTTTTGAGACCGGCCACACCACGCTCAGCCAGTGAGCGCTGAGAGCGCACCGGTCATCCCTTTATAGGATCTGAACCCGCGGCAGGAGCGCTGCTGTGCTCCCAGCACCGCACTCTCCCGAGTGCACCACGGGCTCGGCCCCTTACTATCTTTTTAATGGGTATGAAGTGGTACCTCACTGTGGTTTTGATTTGCATTTCCCTGAATGTTAATAATGTTGAGAATCTTTTCATGTGCTCATTGGTGGCCATTGGTATATCTTCTTTAGAGAAATGTCTGTTCAAATCCTTTGCCCATTTTAAAATATGGTTGTCTTTTTATAACCGAGTTGTAGTAATTTTTTATACATTCTGGATACAAGTCTCTTGTCAGACACATGATTTGCAAATATTTTTTCCCTTTCAGTAGGTTGTCTTTCACTTTCTTGATTGTGTCCTTGGGAGCACAAATATTTTTAATTTTGATGAAGTCCAGTTTATTTGTCTCTTTTGTTCTTTCTCTTTGGTGTCATATATAAGAAACCATTGCCTAAGGTCACAAAGATTTACCCCATGTTTTCTTCTGAGTTTTATAGTTTTAGCTCTTACATTTAGGTCTATGATTCATTTTTTTTTTTTTGTCCTTTTTGAGACCGGCCGCACCGCACTCAGCCAGTGAGCGCCGTGAGCACACCGGTCATCCCTATATAGGATCCGAACCCATGGTGGGAGCGCTGCTGCACTCCCAGCACCACACTCTCCCGAGTGTGCCACAGGCTCGGCCCTCTATGATTCATTTTAAGTTCATTTTTTTATGTGGTGTGAGGTAGGGGATTTTCTTTTTCTTTTGCATGTGTGTAATCCAGTTGTCCCAGCACCAGTTATTGAAAAACTATTCTTTTCCCATTGACTTGTCTTGGCACCCTTGTTGAAAATCAATTGACTACAAATGTGAGGGTTTATTTCTGGACTGTCAATTCTATTCCATTGGTCTGTACGTCTGTCCATATGCCAGTACCACACTGTTTTGATTACCGCAGCTTTGTAGTAAGTTTTGAAATTGGGAAGTGTGAGTCCTCCAACTTCACTCTTCTTTTTTCACTATTGTTTTGGCTATTTTATGTCTTTTGCATTTCCGTATGAATTTTAGGATCAGCTTGTCATTTTCTGCAAAGAAGGGAGCTGGGATTCTGATAGGGATTGTGTTGAATCTGTAGATCAGTTTGGGGTCTACAGTCATGCATCACTTAACTACAAGGATATGTTCCGAGACATGTGCCATTAGGTGATTTTGTAGTGTGAAAGTGTATTATAAAAGGGAACAGCAATGAATTTTCCTGTTATCTTCACTGGCCGTAGCTGTGTGAGCCTGGGCCCTGTAATTATGTTACTAAGTCTCTCTGTGCTTCACTTTCCTCATTTGTTAAATGGGGTTAGAATAATATCATCCCCACAAAGTTATGAAAGTTAAAATACAAGCAGAGATTGTGTCTGGCACTCAGCATCACTCAGTAAGTGTTAGCTAACTGTTATTAACTATTATTTTGATATGGCAATGGGTAGGAATCATTAAAACATGCAAGAACTCTAAAGTAGACAACAGCCCTTTCCTTCGGTGTCAGACCTGATGCGTCAAGTGGTTGGCTTTCTGTCTTGCAGGTCTGAGCTACCTTTGGGAGGGTTACTCAGTGCGTGAGCGAGGCACTCCTCCTCAGCAAATTCGCAGTAGGTTTTACACCAGCATCAGCACAAACACAAGTAATGTGTTGCCCTACAATGTTACAAGGGCTGCAGTGTCACTAGGCAGTAGGAATTTTTCAGCTCCACTTTAATCTTTTTCAGGGGGTACAGCTGTCTGGTGCTGGGATCCAGACCCATGACCTTAGTGTTTTAAGGCCATGCTCTAACCAACTGAGCTAGTTGGCCATCCTCCATTTTAATCTTTTGGGTCCACCTTTGTATTTGTGGTCCAGAGTTAACCAAAATATCATTATGCAGTGCATAACAGTATTGCCATCTTAGCAATACTGTGTTTTGATCCATGAGCATAAGATGTTTTTCCATTTATCTAGGTCTTATTTAATTTCTTTCATCGTTGTTTTGTGGTTTTCAGAATATAAGTTTTGTACTTTTGTTAAATTTATCCCAAAGTAATTTATTTTTTCGATGCTATCATAATTGGAATTATTTTCTTAATTTCATTTTCAGTTTGCTCATTGCTACTGTACAAAAATACAGTTGTTTTTGCATGTTGACCTTGTATTCTATAACCTTGCTGAACTTACTAGTTCTAGTAGTTATTAGTGGATTCCTGAAGATTTTCTCTATGTCATCTAATGAACATATTTTTATTTCTTCTTTTCTGATCTGATTGCCTTTTATTTCCTTTTCTTGTCGAATTGCCTGCCCCATGGTTTTTTGAGTCCTTTTTTTTCTCTTTCCTAATTTACCCATATTTTTGTCATTGTCTTATTAATATATAAGTGCTATTTATCTAGAAAAGATACTAATCCTCTTTTGCATTCATGTTGCAAATATCTACCCCCGTTTCTTGTTCTGCTATTAAATTAGGAATCTTAAACCCGGGGTTCGGTGCTGGCTCCCCCCATCTATCAGTGGGCTTTGGGGTAGGTCCGCCTACCTCTCTGGGCCTTGGTTTCCACATCTGTAATAATAATGACCAGATTGGGGCAGCTCAGGAGTTTGGTCTGGTCATGTCAGTGAGCAGTGGATAGCAGGACATCCACTCCTGGCACCCAGGGGATGGTCCTGGCTGGAAGCATAATGCACAGAAGACAGGGAAGGTCAGTAGCAGTTGTCGTGGGATAATGGCATCCATCTGCCTCTGCCTGCCTGGGCCTCCCTGTCATCGGCCCCATCTCCAGGTCTCTGTCCCCGTCTGTGCGGAGGGAGGCAGGCACGGAGATGCTCAGGCACTCTTTATCACAGGCTGTCTCCTGGTCACACTTGCCGCATGCAGCATAACCTGCTGTCTCTGTTGATGCACTAGCGGTACACAGTCAATGCTCAAAAGTCAGGAAATACCAGAAAAGCAGGAGGAAGAGCTCCAGGAGCCGTGCTGGAGAACGTCCTTAGCCGTTTCACTGAGTTTTCTCCAACACTGGAGACAGCTCAAATGCTGGTCAAGGAACAGAAGAACAAACAAGGTCCATCTGTACAAAGAGCACTTCATGCACTGGTACCTGCAGTGTGGTGACTCTCAGGTGCATCGTGCCGAGCGAGAGAAGCCAAACACAAAAGGACACACAGTGTGTGTGCAGGAGGAAGTGACACAGGAGCCTCCCTGTCTGGCTCTGAATCTCTGTCCTGCAACATATGAGAAGTGTGACCTCAGGAAGTGACTTCACGCACACACAGTTTGCTCATCTGTCAAATGGGGGTAATGATAGTTCTGCCCTGGGGAGGCTGCTGTGCCGAGCCCTGAGTTAGCACATGCAAAGCACGTACGACATGTCCGGTGCACAGTAAGTCCCTTATAGCTGCCAGCTGTCGTCATTGTTACTATTTTATAAAAATTCTTGTGATGGCCACTGCATCCAGAGCATCTCTCTGTGTCCTGATTTAAGGACAGCATCATTGTAATTATTTTACAGCATTTCGTTGTCTGGATGTGCCTTGATTAGTAAATCAGTCCCTACTGCGGAGGGGTGGGCTGTGTCCAGCTTTTGGCTGTCCTGCATGGCTCTGCGGTGAACGTCGTGGGATAGCAGGTCTTGGCAGCAGAGCCTTGTGTCCTTCGGCTAAATTCTCTGAAGCATGTAGAGCATAAGGCTCCCTACTGCGGAGGGGTGGGCTGTGTCCAGCTTTTGGCTGTCCTGCATGGCTCTGCGGTGAACGTCGCGGAATAGCTGTCTTGGCAGCAGAGCCTTGTGTCCTTCGGCTAAATTCTCTGAAGCATGTAGAGCATAAGGCCCTTAATACCTTTACAAACCGCACCGGGAAAGATGTGCATCTACACTCTGATCTCGGTAAACTTACTTCCCAGCTCTTTTTTTTTCTTCCCAGCTCTTTTTGACTTGCTCGTTATCTTTCTTTCTTTTAATCTTTGCCATGTTGATGAGGGAAAGATTAGCTCTAATTCGAATTTGAGGTTTTTTGGTTACTACGTGGGTAAGCATTTTTTCATGTCTGTTGGCCATTCATCTCTCTTTCATGAATTGCTCATTTACCCATTCGTCCATTTAAAAAACTTTTTTTGGATGCTCAGCTTTTATTGATGTGCAAGATCTTTTTTATAAATTAAGGGTATTAAAGTTTTGTCCTATATTTTCCAAATATCCTTTCCTAATTTTTTTCATCAGGGTTTGTTTTTGTTTTTCAATTATCAGGGAGTAATTTTTTTCTCCCTAATAAAAGTGCTTTTTACTTTTCAGATGCAGTCACATCTGTTAATCTCTCTGCCTCTTTTTCCTCTTGATTTCTGCCTTGGGGCTGTGCTTAGACGGCAATTGCGTATTTGCTTTTATAGTCTCCCAACACTGGTTTCTTTTTCTAACACCATAATCCTCAGACCATCTAGATTGTACTTCATGTAGGGACCCAGCTCTGCTTTGTCCCAGCGTCAGGATGTCCCAATGTGACCCAAGGTGTCCCATGGCCTTCAGAGGGTCCCCTGCCTGCTCCTTCATGGGCAGCGGCACCCATGCCTCACTCATGCTTCTCTCTCTCCCTAGGCACGTGCGTCCAGCTGCAGCCGCCCCTGCAGGGCACCTTCCAAGTCCTCCGTGGCAATGGCTCTTCTGTGGGGACTGTGCTTGTGTTCCACTGCCCCTCTGGCCACCAGATGGTGGGGTCCGGTCTCCTCACCTGCGCCTGGAAGGGGAATGTCGCCGAGTGGTCTTCAGGGACCCCCGTGTGCAAGTGTAAGGCCCCCTTTGTCCTGAGCTGCCCCAGCTCTGCAGCTGCAGAGGTGGAAGATTGGCCCAAAATCCCATCATGTGGGTGGCGTGGGTGTCCACTCACAGGCTGGACCAGTGTTTAGGGTCCTGCTCCCAATGCGTGACATTGGCCATTGGCCCCTCGGAACTCCACATCTGCAGTGTTGGCTCATGTCCTTAGCAGTGGGCTTCTAATCCTGGCTCTGCCACTGCTCCAGCCCCTCAGTGCCGAAAGGTTATCTGTGCTGTCTGAGCTGGTGCTTTGTGATCTAAGTGGGAATCTATTAACTTCCTTCCATCCTTCCTTTCTTGTGGTAAACTTCAATAGGGTATTTTGTGTGCCAAGAATTCTAGGTAATAGGGACAGAGTGCCACGATGTGCTTGGCCCCAGAGCTCCCAGTCTGGGGGAGGAGACGGTTTTCTAGTTTTCTGGTTGTGTTTGTTGTAAGGGTGTTGAAGGGCCGATGAGATAGTCCCTGTTGAGTGCCCGGCACGGCATTTTCCGAAGTGAAGCCATGTGTAGTATGTTAATGGGTTTTGTGCATAAAAAGGACTGCAGAGTCAACATAGTTTGGCAAATGCTGGGTTTATGTGCTGCAGGACTTCTCAGAGCCTTTAAGATGACCATGTGCTGGGTAAATCACTGAGAATGAAGTTTCTATTAGGTTTAGGTTCCAAGAGGCTGAAAACCCAAAATAAAGGGTTAACCAAAATGGAGCTTTAATCCCCCAGACGGGTAGCCAGGCTCACGTGGTGCTCCATGGCCATGGGACCCAGGCCCCTTCCCTGTCTTGGCTCTGTTGGTTGTGGCCTCAATGTCATGATCCAAAGTGGCAGCAGCTGTGTTCCAGGCAGTTATGGGACGAGGGGGGCCCTAGGGCCAAAGGGCACGTCCCAGTGTCTCAGGAGCATTCTTATGTCATGATCCAAAGTGGCAGCAGCTGTGTTCCAGGCAGTTATTATGGGACGAGGGGGGCCCTAGGGCCAAAGGGCACGTCCCAGTGTCTCAGGAGCATTCTTAAAAGTTGTCCCACTTCCTTTCCCCATATCCGCCATTGGCCAGAACATGGCCATGTGACCACTGGACAGTGTCCTGGTCCTGATGACCAGCATCCAGCCAGGAACTGGGGGAAATGGGGTTGGGGGACGTGCTGTGTGGGGAGAGTACAGGGTGTTTCTCAAATTAGGATCCCAGGGCCTTTTTTTCCCAGAACATCCCTTGGAATCTGATGTAGGTAGCTCTTATCACATAGCTGAGGTCCCATGGCTGATATGTGACAAGTCAGGCATTTTCCTTGCTTTTGCTCCTTCCTGGAAAGTGACCTGAGAAGGCATATACGGCCCTGAAGGGTTTTGCCAGCTTGAGGCATTGTGACAACTCAGACCATGGCCTGGGCAAGTCCTCATCAACACCGTGTCTACTGTCATGTGCTCTGTGTGGCCTACCCTTCCTCCACTCCTCAGTCCTGGGTCCAGTGGGTGGGAGCCAGGGAGGCCATCATTGTGAACTCCCTGTCAGAGCTTCTCCAGTTTGCCTATTTGCCTCTCTGCAAACTCCTACACTGCCTGCAAAACCCCGCCCAAATGCCTGCTGCTTGGGGACGTGTCTTCTTTGATAGCCCGTTTGCCTCTCTGCAAACTCCTCCACTGCCTGCAAAACCCCGCCCAAATGCCTGCTGCTTGGGGACGTGTCTTCTTTGATAGCCCCACCCCTAAAAACAGTTTGCACAGACCTTGCCTCAGCCACCAGTGCCTCACTGCCTCCCCCAGATAACGGAGGGTTTATGGAGGGCCCTGTCCACTCCTGGGCCCCAGCCCCCACCCACCCCCAGGCCTGGCAGGTCGGGACAAGCCAACCCAGGAGCTGGTGGCTGTCTCCCCCACAGCTGTGCCACCACACGAGACCTTCGGCTTCAAGGTGGCAGTGATCGCCTCCATTGTGAGCTGTGCCGTCATCCTGCTCATGTCTGTGGCCTTCCTCACCTGCTGCCTCCTCAAGTGCGTGAAGAGGAGTGAGCAGCGGCACTCCGACAGGGACAGGTACAGTGGCTGCATGGTCTCAGGGTCCTCCCGTGGCCTGGAATCCTGACCACCCCGCACCTGCCAGAGCTGCTCTGGCTCGTGTCTGAGGGTCCCTGGGCTGCCCTGGCTAATAAGGGAATCATCATACCAAGTACCGCCTGGCCCACAAGGCGGCCCTGTGGAGCCTTGCAGCTGCGGGTGCCGTGGGGCACAAGGGCTCCCTTGGTCCTGCCCGTGTGGTCTTTCTCAGGCTGGCCCTTGGGCACACGGATTTTCTATTAAACCTGAGTACACATGAAATGTATCCCGTGTCAGTGGCCTTCAGAGCTGCCGTGGATGTCCTCAGACCTGAAGGGGTGACACTCGCCATAGACCGAGCGCTGGTTCACTACAGCCCACAGGCCAAGTCTGCCTGCCACTGGGTCCATTCCCCGCAGTAATCTATTCTTTTGTTGTTGTTTGTATTTTTTTATTGTGGCAAAATACACATAACATAAAATTTACCATCTTAGCCATCTTTAAGTGTACAGTCCAGTGACATAAATTGCATTGACAGTGTGTGTGCAACTGTCAGTACCACCCATCACTAGAACTTTCCACCGCCTGTTTTTGTACGTAAACTGTGCTCAACGTCTGCTGTTGCCAGGCTGCCTTCCAGCCACCACGGCAGAGTTGAGTTGCGGGAGGAGCTCTCTGGCCTGCAGCACCTGAAGTGTCCACTGTCCGGCTCTCCAGAGGTTTGTTGCTCGGCCCAGCACCTGCAGACAGTGCCCTGGGCTTGGTGGAGCATGCATGCTGCCCTGTGCCACCAATGGGGACATGTGCACACTCAGTGTCTTTTATCTGCACTCTCTCCTCCAGGACAGCCCAGCTGTGGTACCAGCTGAGAGGCGAGGACTTGGAGACGGTGCAGGCTGCCTACCTGGGCCTCAAGGGCCTCAACACCAACAACAGCAGCAGCAGCAGCCCCGGGAGCCGGCCCAGCCAGGCGCACGACAACCACGCCTTCACCACGTGGGCAGGATTGGGGCTGGGGGCGGGGTGCAGCTTGCTCAGGACCTGGGGCACCTGCTGCCCCCACACTCATGGGGCCTCAACTTGGGAGGCCCCTAAAACAAGAGGCTGGTGGTCCTTCTAGCACTGTCCTGCCCCCTCCTACCCCCACTGTTTTTATCTGGAAAATTCAAAGCTACAGGGAAGCTGAAGGTTCCAAACACCCGTGTCTGCCACGGCTACCTCTATCCCTCCTCCCTTTCTCTCTCTCTCTCTCTCTCTCTCAGGGCACGCACATATTGTATTTTTCCTGAACCGGCACAGGACGTTGTTTTTCTGACTCCAGAAATCTGGTCCTGCCCGCATGAGGCCTGTAGAGTAGAGAGCACCTCCCAGTGTTGTCATCACCAGCTGCACCCACCCTGTGGTCCAGGGTCATGTGCAGCACTCGGCCACCAGGGCTCTGGGCTCCTTAGCTGGGACAAGCTTGCTGTCCTTTGTAGCATGGCCTTCTGAGGGCTGTGGGCCAGGAGACCCCCATCTAGATCTGTCTGGTGTTTCCACATAACCATGCCAGGTTGTGCATGTCTGGTGTGGGGACCGCGGGTGTAGATCATAGACTTGAGCCACACTGCCCCTGTGGGCAATGCCAACTGGGGTCTCTTGGCTGAGGCGAGTCCCCCAGATCCCTCCACTGTCAGGGCATGAAAAAGGGGTTCTGCCAGGGTCCTTCTGCTGCCCCAGTGACCTCTGACCCATGGCCTCAGCATCCAGGGTTGATCCTGCTGGATGTGCTATTGCCTGGGGGTTACAGAACGGTAACCTCGTTAACTCTGTTGCAATTTGACAAGGAATGAGGATGAGCTCTTTGTTTTTTTCTTTCCATTTTTTTTTTTGTCTTTTGCCTTTTTCCGTGTCCAGCAACGGATCGCAACCCTCAGTGTTGCCCCCGTACCGGACCGGGGACCGGCAACGGGATTGCAACCCTCGGCGTTGCTCCCGCGCCTCGCTCAGCCAGTGAGCGGGAACTGGTCTGTATGTGGAATCCGAACCCTCGGACGGGAGCGCCACCGTGCTTCCCAAGCGGCGCACTATTCAGTGCGCCACCGGGCCGGCCCCGTTTTGTTTTGTTGTTTTAGTATCACTAGGGACTTATGAATATTCTTTTCTACCGTGCTTCCCAAGCGGCGCACTATCCAGTGTGCCACTGGGCCGGCCCCGTTTTGTTTTGTTGTTTTAGTATCACTAGGGACTTATGAATATTCTTTTCTAAAACTTTTATTTTGGGAAAATTCCACAAATACACAAAAGTAGAACAGCGTTACAGACCTCCCGTCCCACCTCCCGTCTTCAGCAGTTACCAGCTTGACCAGGCTCTGTCATCTGTGCCCCTGCCCCGCATGATTTCCAAGCACGCTTTCTGTGGGCTGCAGTTATTCTTTTGCAGCGGGTGCCCTGCCAGGCTGTGCTGATACATCCGTGTCGTTCTTTGAGCACTTCCTGCCTTGCACAAGACGTTCCCAGCCCATTTTGTGCATCCCTGCATGGCCCTGGAGTCGGCCACCGCCCGAGAGCTCAGTTCCTCTGGGAGAACAGCGCCAGACTCTGGGGTTGGGTGCCAAGGTGACATCACTGAGGTGGAGGCTTCTGTCCATGCAAACAGAGCCTTCCAAGGCAGCAAAGCGCTTGCTCCCAGCCCTCACGGCTTCGTCATGGGGCTGTAACAGCTCCAAACTTCAGTTTCCTCACCTGTCACACGAGATCACAGTGATGCCCCCCTCCCCATGCTGTTGAGGTTACCTGAATTCAAGTGTGTGCCCCTGGCCCCAGCCCATGGTGATGGCTCACTGAATACTGACTGTTACTGTCATTATCGCTCCTGTCCTTGTGCAGATGAGGAAACTGAGGCACAGGAGGTGGTGACCTAGGTGATCCTGTGTTGCGCACGATATCTGCAGGGAAGGAATCCACTTTCCCATCTCCCTCAAGCTTCGGGAGCATGTAAAGTCATTGAGGCCGTGGCAGAAACGCTCTCCCACATAACGACATGTTCCTGTTTACCATGGTGGTCTCTCTGAATAGCTACCCGTTGTGCCAAATGCTCCAATATCCCTTGGACCCCGCTGCCCCCGCCGCCCCAACCTGCTGACAGGTCAGGTTGTGGTAAATGTCTTCGTACTTAGCACTCTTTTTCTTTTTCAAGACGACATCTCAGCAGTGATCCTAGGAACAAACTGTAGGCCAAATAGTCTGGATATTTTTATTACCAAATTCTTTCTCCAGGAGCTCCAGTGCAAGTTCCTTCAGCTATTTTTACGACTGCATCATCACTGAGTGCTAATGATTTCTTTTCTGCTGCTGGCTTAAGCAGGTGTAAGCTACACAGGTTGTTTTTCTTGGTATGTCTTTGATGAACGTTGAGGAGTGTTTTCTCCAAACCTTGGCTCACAGTGCATTGCTGGTATTACTCCTTTGTTTTCTCTGAAGGATTATCCACTATGTTTTTCTCAGGAATACCAGGGCTCTGTGTGTGTTATGGGAGGGAGCCTGACCTGCCAATTGGCTGCAAGTGTTTTTATCAGGTTCCTTTCCTTTTTATTTTAGCTTTGTTGAGGCTGTTCCGGCTAATGCATTTCCTTTATATAGTCAGATTTCCTAGGCTGGTTTCAGAGCTTCTCTGTGGTGCCACCCTGTGACATTCCCTCCCCATTACAGAAACTGTGACCAGATCATCCTCTGTCATAATTAGGAAAAGCGCCTAAGGATTGGGGGGAGGACTGCCACCTCCCAGAGTGACATGGTGTCCTGGTAAAGGGCAGCTGCTGTGGTTGCTGCTACTGCTG
The DNA here is from genome assembly GCF_000696425.1 of Galeopterus variegatus. NCBI lineage: Eukaryota > Metazoa > Chordata > Mammalia > Dermoptera > Cynocephalidae > Galeopterus > Galeopterus variegatus. Next base: position 444,310 of record NW_007727421.1, on the reverse strand, counting down.
CAGGGGCTTCACTGGCTGGAGCCTGAGACTGAGGGGCTCCCAGGGGTGCTGCCTGGGGTCACACGTCTGCCATGTCCCTGCACAACAGGTATCTGCACCGGCTGTTAGAGCTCCAAGACACACACTGTGGATGGTCAGACGCACACGCTCCATCCACAGGTGGTACAGATCTGCAGAGGGAACTGTGTTTACCTCCCTGAGGGAGTTGGAGAGCCCTGGAGAGTTGGGGCCCTTGAGGGGGCTGGGGCAGGCTGGAAGAGGCCGGCTTGGGGGCCAGTCTGAGAGTCAGTTCAGCTCAAAAGGCAGGAAGTTGGAAGTGAGCCTGAGCGGGAGCTGGGGGGCAGTGCACTTGGGGCAGAGGCCTTCTTCCCCTGAGCTCTGCCACAGCAGGTTCCCAAGCGCTCAGCCCAGCTTGATGGGACTCAGAGAGGGCAGCTCCCACCCGGGCTGCACAGCACATGCAGTCAGAGTCCCCTGCTCTGGGCCTCTGGCTCCCAGACAGGGTCTTCTGGATGTGTCTGTCCTGGGGCCCAGGATGCCTGATTGGTAGTAACTTGGCTTTAGCAAGGCTGGGTCTGCCCCTTAACCTTGCTTTTTTTAAACATTTCCCAGCACTTGCAATGTGCCAGGCATGGTCCTAAACTCTTCTAAATACTAACTCCTGCCTGATTGGTAGTAACTTGGCTTTAGCAAGGCTGGGTCTGCCCCTTAACCTTGCTTTTTTAAAACATTTCCCAGCACTTGCAATGTGCCAGGCATGGTCCTAAACTCTTCTAAATACTAACTCTTAACCTGAAGGGATGGGTGCTGCTTTTATCTCCTTTTACTGGTAAAGAACCAGATAGGTTCAGAAACTGACCCAGAATCACACACAACTAGTAAGCGTGAAGCTGGGCTTAGACTCAGGCTCCAAGTCCACATACTTCCCACTAAGCTACCCTTTGCTTTCCATTCATTCATTCATTCATTCTTTCATTCACTTGTTCATTGAACCAACACATATTTCTTAATTCCTACTACTTCCTAGAGTTCTTCTGAGAATTAGGTGTGGGTGGGAGCAATGATCTGGGAAGGCTTCATGGAGAGGTGATGTGTGAAGTGAACAGACTGGGAGAGCCTGCATTGAGGGGAAGGAGAGAAACAGCACCTTAGGGGAGTGGGCAGCATGCAGAGGGCTGGAGGCCAGAGCAGCTGGGCAGCCTCCATGGAGAGAGGCCAGAGGTGAGGCGGGGCCTGGCTGACGGGGGTGGGGCCAGCATCTGATCAGACTGGAGAATGGGTTGGTTTGTGTTTTGGGGATTGGGGGAGCCAAAGGGTACTGAGATGTAGAAGGTGGGTGGTCCAACTCCAGGCCACCACAGAGGATAGGCTGGCAGGAAGGAAGGTGTCCTCCCCCTGGTGTTCCTGGTTCCCAGTATCCCTTCAATGCCTAGGACATCCCCAGGCCCTGGACAGGCAGCCACACACTCTGAATAAGCCCCAGAAAGCCCCTTCTCACCCCTTAGTAAGGTGAGCGTCCAGCCCCTGGGCCAACCCCTGGTTGTGTGTGTGAGGAAACAGGCCCCGTTAGTGACAGGGCCCAGGAGGAAGATGTAGTGGCCTCTGTGAGCCCCAAGGCCCAGGGCTACCCCTGGCAGGAAGACATGGGGCTCCGCAGCCCTCAGGGCAGTGGTCTGCCCCAGGTCCACTGAAGGCCTGGGGCCTGGGCAGCGGGGAAGGCGTGGAATTGGGGTTGAACCCTGGCTTCGCTCTTACCCTACTTGTGCCTCCTCTTCCCACAGAGACCATGGCGAGAACACTAGAGAGCTGGCCGGCGTGGACAAGGACCCCTGGACCCCTGGTCCTGGAGCTCTGGGCCCCAGTGGCCCCTCCAGCTCACCCCAGGCCAGGGTGATGGTGCACACAGTGAACCCAGGGCAGACCCTGCCTGCCTCAACTGGCCACAAAAAACCCAGACAGCCCAAGGCGTACATTCCTGGGTGGACTGAACAAACAAGGCCATTGCCCGGCCTCCACACTGGGAGGGCCACGCCGACCCTACCAGCTGGTCCTGTGCAACCTAACCTGTATCCAGCTCAAGATTGGTCGGTGAAATCAACTTCCAGGTGTAGGGAACCCTCCGGGGGCCGAGCTGCCAAAGGCTGGTGACCACAGCAGGGAGTGTTCTTTCTCGAAGGATCCTGGCCATAGCAATTTTATAGTTATGGCTTACTTGAAACTGCTGCTGAGGTTAATATACCAGCTGCAGGCTCCCTTTGACCAGGGTTCCTTTAAAGAGACTGGGAGATGTTTTAAGCAAGTCTAGTTTGGCATAGCAGGATAAGAAAATCACAATAAACTTCTTTGCAGCACCTACAGGTGGCTGCCTCAGCATCTTCTTGCGCAGGATGTGCTGCTTCCAAGCAGGACCCACTGAGGGGTCTGCGTTCATTGCAGGGTGCACCTGAGGGGTGTGAAATAAAACTAAATATTTCTAATCCTGAAAAATACAAAGGTAAAAAATAACTGTCCAAATTTTCAATCCCTATATAACAAAACCTCAAAGTAGTGGCATAAAACTACAGTAATTTATTGTCACCTCTAAATGCTCAGGGCTTGCCATAGCTCAGCTGGGCACTTCTTACTTGGAGTCTCCGGTGGTGGTTGCAGTCAGTCGGCCAGCACTGGGGTCATATTGAACACCGGGTCACTCCCAGATCTGGGTTTGCTGCTGGCTGTCAGCACAGACCTTGTGAGGTGTTGGCCAGAACACCCCCATGTGGCTGACTCGTTGGCCAGGGCTTCCTCACAACACGGCCACAGTTTCCAAGAAGAGAGTCACAGTGTGAGCAGCAGGTGGCCTTTCCAGTCCTGGACTCAGAAGTCACTCTGTGTCTATTCATTAGGGGTGAAGCCTGCCCTGCAGTCATGGGGAGGAGAGCTGGACTCCACTGTGGGACAAGTACTAAAGAATTGGCAGACACCCTTTAAAGCAATCACCTTTAACCCAGGAACTCGCCAAAGCAATTTTACAAAAGGTGGCCCCGTTTCTTAGCCTCCAGCCTCCCTCCCAGAGGGAGCGGGTTGTACAGCAGACCCCTGTGTGCACACACATGCCTGACTCAGACGCGGTTCGAGACTGCGCCCGCTGTCGCACCGCTCGTTGGCTTTCATTTAAGATGCGCTCTCAGTTCATTCTGTAGCTCCGGGCTCCGGGCCCCACGTTTGTCCTGGGCCGGTTAAAATATACCTGCAGGGCCGAGCCCGTGGCGCACTCGGGAGAGTGCGGCGCTGGGAGTGCTGCTGCAGCAGCGCTCTCACCGCGGGTTCAGATCCTGTATAGGGATGGCCAGTGCAATGTGCTCACTGCCTGAGCGCAGTGCGGCTGGTCACAAAAAGGACAAAAAAAAGGGCCGAGCCTGTGGCGCACTCGGTAGAGTGCGGCGCTGGGAGCGCAGTGGCGCTCCCGCCACGGGTTCGGATCCTATATAGGGATGGCCGGTGCGCTCACAGTGCTCACTGGCTGAGCGCAGTGCGGCCGGTCTCAAAAAGGACAAAAAAAAAAAAAAAATGTAAATCAGAGCAGATCACCATGCCCTTCTGCAAGTTCTGACCCTGATGGTGGGCTCCCAGCTGCCTGGCCTGCAGCAACCCTGCATGATTTGCCCCTCACCTCCCAACCTCACTTTGTTTTATTGGTCCCTGTGATCACTCCACTCCAGCCACACTGGCTGTCCCTCAAGCACAGAAGGGTCATTTCTGCTTCTTGTCTCCTGCATGTGCTGTTTCCTCTGAACACTCTTCCCAGCTATCATGTAGCTCCCTCACTTCAGCCTGCCTCTGCTCAAATGTCTAGCATGTTAGTTATATATTGCCACATAACTGATTGCTCCAAAACATAGTAGCTCAAAAACTACAATCATCATTTACTATCTTCCACAGTTTTGGTGGGTCTGGAATTTGGGCTCCATGGGGTAGTTCTGGTCAGGGTTTCTCCTGACACTGCAGCCAGAGGTCAACCATGACTGCGATTTCATCTGAAGTCTTGACTGGGGCTGAGAATCCACTTCCAAGGTGATTCACTCACAGCAAGTTGGTGCCAGCTGTTGGCTGGATGCCTCAGTTCCTCCTTACACATGGCTCTCCACAGAGCTGCTTGAGCATCCTCACAACATGGCAGCTGGCTATCCCAAGGCACAAGGCCACAATGCCTTCCATGATTCAGCCTCAGAAGTCACACACCATCACCTCTGCCACACTTCACTGGTCACATACCAGCCTGGTTCACGCAAGGGCTTGACTAGGATGTGAAGATCACTGGGGCCATCTTGGAGGCTGGTGACCTCACCAGGAATCCTCACCCCTTACTCAGCCTGACTGTCTGTCATAGCACTTATTAGAACCTACACACAGACATGTGCTATGGATTGATCAAATTGTGTCCCCCAAAGTCTATATATTAGAAGCTTAATTCCCACTGTCACTGGTGAGGTGGGAAATCCTATTATGGTAGTTGAAAGGTGGGGCCATGAAGAGGTGATTAGATTGTAGGACCATGCTGTAGTGAATGGATTAATAATGGTGGTCAGGGGCATGATTCTGAGGTCTTTAAAAGGAGAGCACATGAGAGTCTGTCTCTCTCTACTTTGCCATTCTCACCATGTAACACCTTGCATTGCTGTAGAGCCACCAAGAGATGTGTTCCCTGGACTGAAAGGTGGGTCCTTGAAGGGGTAATTAAGTTAATGGTTTAACGGTGGTCAGGGGCATGGTTCTGAAGGCTTTAAAAGGACAGCACGTGAGAGTTTCTCTCTTCCTACACTGCCATTTTCTGCCGTGTGAGGCCCCAGCATTGCTATAAAACCACCAAAGACAACCCTCACCGTCTGTGTTCCCTGGACTTTGGCTTCCCACCTCAGAAACTGTAAGCAATAAATTTCATTTTCTTATAAATTACTACTTCCAGGTGTTTTATTATAAGTAACAGAAAGGGACTAATACAACATCTGTCTGTGTCCTCCAGTAGTGGAGGAGCCCCATGGGTGCAGGGCTTCCTCTGCCTTCCCTGTGATCTGGCTCTGGGTTGGGCACACGTTTAGGGGACATTTGTTGAATGAATTACTGAGTGAATGGATGGACGAATGGTACCCCTGCTCATGTGAGGATGTGGGAGGAAAATATCGTTGCCTCTTCTCAGTGTTCAGGCCCCTCACTGCCCACCATTGCCCTTTACAGAATCAAGGTCAGCTCCAGCCATGCAGGCCTCCTGCACCCTAGCCTGGGAACACCCTGTGCTCAGCCTCAGCCACTCAGGGAGACTACCCGGGCCCCTGTCCTTGCCCTCCAGTCCCTCACCCCAGTTGTCAACATTAATTCATTTGCATTCATCAAGTGCCAACTGCATGCTGGCCCTTGTGGTGTGAATGCTGCCACAGAGACTGGGAAACCGTCATCAGGCAGTGACAGCACTCTGGAGAACAGAGACTTGGAGGGCACAGAGTAAGTGACATTGAGCAGAGCCTGAGAGGAGAGAGAAGGTGAGGTGGGGAGTTGGGAGAAGCGTTCCAGTAGGGGGCACAGCACACACAAAGGTGTGGGGATGGCAGAGGTGGCTGCTGGGGGAACAGGAAGGCTGTGAGGTGGGGAGAACGGTCAGACTCAGGGCGGGTTATGGCCCCTGTGGCTGCTGCGTGGGGATGGGGCAGGGGGCCAGTGAGGAGGTGGCTGCCACCCTCCAGGCAAGAGATGATGGGATGGGGGGCACAGAGGTGGGAGCAGGGCTGGATGTGGGATGTACTCGGAAGGGAGAGCCAACAGGTGGGGGCAGGGCAGGTGAGCAGAAGCCTCAGTAAGGAAGGGGCTGCCCCTGTGAAAATAAGAACCCACATGGGAATGAGCCTTCCCTATGTAACTTTAAAATGGTGTTTATTTTCTGATCTGCTAAAGCATGTCATGGTAATAAAATTCAAAAGATGCAAAAGACAGAGATGGAGACAGATGGGAGGTGTGGGGAGGGTGTCAGGGCCGGGATATCTGATGCTGACAAAGATCCTCTGCTTGACCAGACTTTACTCAGCTCCTCAATCTCCTCGTAGCCCATCTGTGCACTTCCTTGCATGGTCCAGTTTTAACAAGAACGCTGCTAAGCCAGCGTCGCAAGAACCCCCCACCCTCGATATCTGATCACTCTGTATCTGATCAGGTTCTTCCTCCTCCACCATCCCCAGGTGATGTCTGATCGCCCTGGCCTGCCTTCAGCAGGGATCCCGTTAGGACTGTTTAGCCAGAATCCTCCTGTATTCATTTGTTTCTGTTGCTTAAAATTGAATAACTGAAACTGGGTAATTTATAAAAAAATACAATTTATTTCTCACAGGTCAGAGGTTGGAAAGTCCACAGACTAAGGGGCACATCTGGTGAGGGCCTTTTTGGTGGGTAGTGACTCTCTACAGCGTTGCAGGGCATCACATGGTGAATGGCTTCAGCAAGAGAGAGCTAAGGGGCCGGCCCAGTGGCGCACTGGACAGTGCACCGCTTGGGAAGCGCGGCGGCGCTCCCGCCCGAGGGTTCGGATCCCACATACAGACTGGTTCCCGCTCACTGGCTGAGCGAGGCACGGGGGCAACACTGAGGGTTGCGATACCGTTGCCGGACACGAAAAAAGACAAAAAAAAAAAAAAAAAGAGAGAGAGAGAGAGCTAAGCATGTCATTCACTCATAAAGCCATCAGAACCACGCCCATTACTCCATGAGTGGATCAATCCATTCCAAGGGGACAGTCCTCATGATCTAATCACCTCGTAAAGGCTCCACCTTTCAATTATCATAATAGGATCTCCCATCTTCTTAACACTGTCACAGTGCAGTTTAAGTTTCTAATACATGAAACTTTGGGGGACACATTGAACCCATATAGCACCCCCTTATCTCTAATGTCAACTCTTAGTAATTTTCCATTCACTGACCCCCACCCTGCTCCTTGGCTATAAATTCCCACTTGTCCTTGCTGTATTCAGAGTTGAGCTCAGTTCTATACTGAGGTCTCTTTTCCCCTATCGCGATAGACCTGAATAAAATCTGTTTTTACCAGTGTAACTTACGTCCAGTTCTTTTTTCTTTTTCTTTTTCTTTTTTTTTTTTTTGATGATGTATGAGGTCAGGGCTTCCAGTCATTCTCCAGGGGTTGGGGACAACCACAGTTGGTACCCCTGAAATCTGCACAAGGTGATCCAGGCCCCTCCACTGTGTGAAACACACAGTACTCAAGGAGCCAATGAGGGTCCCCAGGCCCCTGGCCCTCCACATCCTAGGAGCTTACTTTCCATTCGGGTTCCATGCAGCTGCAGCAGGAGCTGCCCACAAGAGAGGATGCGTGTGCTGTTCCCTCCTCCCAAGGAGTGCCCGCTGGCTTGCAGCTCCCCACCCCCAGTAGGCATCCTGGCTCATAGCCCCCTCACTGCTCTGCACCCATGGCTGTCACTCCCTGGGTGCAGGTCTCCTGTCCCTGCCAGCCCGTAGGGCACATCCCAAGGGGCGTGGAGCAAAGAGTCCATGAGCACAAACCCTAAGGAGTCCTTGGAGCAAATCCTGCACCCAAACCCTAAGGCAGCCAAGGAGCCTGCACCTGGCAGAGCATGTCCTGGCTGTTAGACCTTGGGCAAGGAACTCCACCCTCTGAGCCTCAGTTTCCTGGTCCGTTATGTGGCCAGGTGCGGTCCTGGGGATGTAGGAATGGATGTGAAGGAGGAATGATGGCCTCCCTCTAAGGGACTGGGGTCAGGACCCCCTGAAGGTGGATTGGGGTGAAACGAACCCAGACAGGTACGTGCTAGACACCACCACAAGGTTTGATGGATATGCAAGAGGCCCTCTGTGGGGAGGCCTACTGTGGGGTCTGCTCCAGGCTCCCTGAGGAGGGGTTCCTGGAGCCCAGAGCCGACCTGGACTCGCCCAGGCACAGGTGAGAGGCCAGGAGGGACCCACAGGCCAGATGAACACCCCCTCCTGCCTGTGCTGCCCCTCAGCCCCCCGCAGCCGGGGCTGGAGCTGGGGCTGAGGGCAGTCACCTGTACGCTGAGCCTGCTCAGCCTCGTGGGGATCCTCAGCGGGGCTCATCCCCAGTGTTCAGGAAAGGGGGCGGCTCCTGTCTAGTGACCACCAAAGAGTTTTGGGGCTTCCAGGTGACAATATTACCCATTCTCCGGATTCCCCGTGCGCCCCCACCCGTGATGGGAGGTCGTAGCACAGGGGAGAACCGAGGCACAGAGATGGAAGGCACTTGGGCCTGCATTCTGGTTCAGGCTCCAGCAACTCAAATGAGAGCGCGCTAATGGGAACAGCTGGCACAGGCACAGAAGAAAACGGATAAAACCAGAACCCAGTCAGCCACTGCTGGCTGCGAGGGCGCTGCTTTGCCTTCCCTCACGGGTCTCCATTTCTTGCGTTCGCACAATGTGAGGCTAGGGGCTCCCTGTGGTGGGCGCCAGAGATGAAAAGGCAGGCATGTGACGAAGGGGGAGTGAGGAGGTGGAGAGGTTTGCCCAAGGCCACCTATTTTACAATCTGGGAAACTGAGGCTCAGGCGGGCTAAATGACCTCCCTAGTTAGGGTCAAACTGCCAGGCCACTGCCCCCTTTTGCAGATGCGGGACTGAGGACCCCGAGAGGGGGGTGCCCCACCCAAGTTACACCGTTGAGTCCAACCTTTCCCCTGGATTGGGGGAGTGTCACTGTCCCTGCACGGCCTCCTGAGCTGATCCCTGTGGGCTGCTGGACGCCCACCAGCCTTTCGTCCCAGGCCTGGCCCTGTATCCCCCACAGCCTGGGCTTCTACACGACTCTGGGTAAGTCACGTCCGCTCCAGGAGCCTGTTTTCTCTTCCTGGGGGTGGGGCGCCGCGGCACGGGCGGGGTGGCGGACTAGGCCCTGCAGGACCGGGGCCACCTGGATCCCCGCCCGGCTACCAGGATGGGTGCGGCCCGGCGGGGCGGGCCCAGGGAGGCGCGCGTCGGCTTCTCGAGGGGCGGTGCCGGGAGCTGCCTTGAGCGGGCGGCGGCCCGAGAGAGAGGAGCGCCTTAACGCCCTCCGCGGGACGTAGCCTATGCCGGCCGGGGCGCGGCCCGGCGAAGGGCGGAACCCGGGGCTCCTCGCTTCGCGTCCGGCGCTGGCGGGGGCGGGAC
>NW_007727421.1:429118-434153 GCF_000696425.1 Galeopterus variegatus | reverse complement strand
GCGCCGGGCGCAGTGGGCGGGGCGCCGGGTGGGGACCCGGGGAGGGCCGCAGGGCAGGAGGCTCGGCCGGTGCGCGCCCGGGGTGGGGCGGTGGGCAGGGTGGGACTGGGTGTGAGAGGGCAGGAGGTGGGAGAAGCGACACCAGCGAGTATTCACGGCGTCCTGCTGTGATCCTCGCGCGGATGTACAACGCTCCACCCTCACCACCACCCCCGAGGACGCGGGACAGGCGATGCAGTCCTGGACAGCGTGTAGTACCCGTGGGACTCTGCAGCGCCTCCCCACTCCCCGGGGACCCACGGATCCCGGCTGCTCCCCTTCCCCCAACAGGCCTAGAGGAATGAGACAAAGACTGGACCTCCTAAGGCTATGTGCTCCACATTGGGTGCCCCCAGCCCAGCCATCCCCTCCTCCCCCCAGCCCAGGGCCTCTTTGCGTGGAACCCGCCCACCTCCCTCCTGATCCCAACCAAGCAGAGTGACCCTGCTCTGTGGACCTTCCCCTGTCGGAGAAGCCCCATAAGGGTGATGTGCCAGTGAACCCCATGTCAGTGAGGTTGGGGAATGTGGGGACTCCCAGAAGCCACACCTCATTCCTGAGGGTCTCACTCTCCTGCCTTGTGGGGCAGAAGTCACCCAGGGGTGGTCCAGAGCATCAGGGTGGCCCCAGAAATCCCCAGTCAAGCTCCCTGGAGTATTGGCCTGGGTCCTGCACACCACTTGTGCACACAAATTCTCATGGGCTGGAACCTGGTGACTTCGAGGACACCATGCCAGAAGAGACCTCGGCTGCCACCTGCTCCCTCCAAACACTTATTTGTGGCTGCTGTTTCTGAGCACCTACTGTGCACTGGGCCCTGAATTGGGTGATTCCTGCCCAGAATGACCATATGGGAACGTGGAATATCCTGTGTTTGGATGAGGAAACAAAGACTCAGATTGGGCAGATGCACCAGGCCACTTGGCCAGTCTCTTAGATAAGAGCGCTGGCCCTCGTGCCTATATCTGCATTCTGCCCAGGCCTCCGATTCCCCAGCTCTTTTAGTAAGTTCATCAGGATGTGAGGGCTTGCGGGGAGGCCTGTCCCAGGGGCTGGATGTTGGTGAAGCCTGAGGCAGCACACCCCTGGCCTCACCGTCCAGTGGAGGAGCAGGCAGTCAGGGAAAGCTTCCTGCAGGAGGGGACCCTGGAGCTGGGAGACCACAGCTCAGGCAGGGGCCTCTTAAGGCCCTGTCTGTAGAGCCTCATCTTTAGGAGAGAATGGAAACAGTACACCCTTTCCATGTGCTTTCTCTACTTGCTGGGCCTCTAGATGCCCCTCATTGCCCTTCATTTTCAGGAAAGGGAACTGAGGCCCAGAGAGCCTAGGCATGGGAAGGTCAGATGGGTAGCCCTGCGAGGCTGCAGAACCATAGTCCTGGGCTCACCATTCCCCTGCACCAACTGGGGGCCTGCCTTGAGCCACCCCTCACTGTGAGAGCATGTGTCAGCTGATGCCTACAGAACATGGAGGATGGGTCTGCATGGGGCAGGTGCTTGACAGGTCACCTGCCTTGTGGTGTGCTGCGGCATGAGTGATCTTAGCAAGGCTGGGTGCCAGCACAAGAGGAGCTTCGGAAAGAGACTGGGAGGCGAGACTGAGGTGCTTGACAGGTCACCTGCCTTGTGGTGTGCTGCGGCATGAGTGACCTTAGCAAGGCTGGGTGCCAGCACAAGAGGAGCTTCGGAAAGAGACTGGGAGGCGAGACTGATGCTCAAGTGTGTAGACCCTGGTGGCGCATGGCCGGAGGAACTCAGGATGTCCTCTTGGGGGGAAGACAGTGGGCTGAGCATGAATTAACCAGGGGGAAACCAGAGGAATGGGAATTATCAGGCCAGGTTGGGGTCCACGGCAATATGGCACGGTTGGGGGCTGCCAGGCAGGAAGCCTCAGGGGTCTGAGGGTGTGGGGCTCTCACAGGGCCTTGAATGCCAGGCTGAGGGCTTGGGTCTGGGCTGTGAAGGAGGTTCAGGTTGGGGGTCTGTGGTCCTGGGGCCAGCTGGGTGGGAAGGGAGGGACATGGGCTTGGCTAAGGTGTGGGGGTTTCTGGCAGAGCAATCCATCTTCCTCTATCCTGTGATAACAGTTCTGGGGCCTGTTTATCAGGACATGGCACTGATGCGGTTTCCTTTTTTGTGACTTTTTGTGCTTCCGGGTGGCCACCTGTGCGTGGTTTGTGTGCACAGCTCACGAGCAACCACAGGAAGCCCGGAGCGGCACAGCCTGGCCTCAGCCCCTGTGTTGTGCTGCCTGTGCCAGGTGACTCATGGCTCTTGGGCAGCAGAGGCCACGCCTGGCTAGGAGCTCGCTAGGTGGGAGGAGGCCAATATAGGGAGCTGGCCACCATCCACCAACAGCCCTCACCCTTGAGCCTTGGACCTATGTCCGTTCATTCCAGAACTCTTTAGTGAGTGTCTGCTATGTGCCTGGCCCTGTGCACACAGCACAGTGCACACGTGGGAGGCAGCGATGGACAGGACAGTCTCTGACCTGCCCTTGGTCTGGCAGGGAGCAGACTGATGCAGCTGATTACAGAGTTAATTAGCATGCTAATTAGAGGGGCAGACAGAGTTAATTAGCATGCTAATTAGAGGGGCAGAAAGTCTGGATGTCAGGAGGTAGCTCCCAGTGCTGTTGTGCCTGGGTCCTGACCTCAGATCCGTTATTTCTTAGCTGGCTGCAGTCTTGGGCAGGTATCTTATCTTCTCGCTGTGCCTCAGTTTCCCTGTCTGAAAGTGGGGATGATGGTCATGCTCACAGAGCTGTCAGAAATGTGAAGCTTATGAATAAGTATAGAGCCCACAGAATGCCTGGCACATGGGTTGCCCTATCAACTTTGGCCAGTATTCATTTTAACTCTCTAATTAGAGAGGCTGCAGGGGCTGGAACCAGACTGCCCAGGTGGGCCTGGCTGTGTGGCCTCAGCAGCTCATTGGATGTCCCTATGCTCAGCTTCCTCACCATGATGGGAGCTGCTGACAAGCCATCTTCCACACAGGCTGCTGGGGACGCTGCAGCTGAGGGCTTTGCCAGTATTCCCCGCCCGCCGCTGCCTCCCCATGCAGCCCACGGTGAATGGCTGGGGGCCTCACTGTGGATGTGGTGGGGGGCAGCAGCTAATTCCACAGAGCATAGCTGCTGCCAGGGTTGGAGGATCCAGAAACTAGAAGTCCATGTTCTGGGGGAAGAAAGACCAGCCAGGAGGAAGTGGCGACTGAAAAGAGACATGAGGAAGACAGTCTGTTGAGTCCATGCCCTGAGGATGAAACCAGAGGGGGGCCCCACTTCCCTTAACATGATGACCTTATTTTTTTAAAAGTCAACTTTGCTGAGGTATAATCCACTCCCAAGCAAATGCACTCGTTTTTAGTGAATGGTTTGATTAATTTTGACAAAGATCTATAACCACGTAACTACCATCCCAGGCAGAATCAAGACAGAACATTTCTATCACTCCAGAAAGTTCCTTTGCGCTCCTCTCAGGTAATCCCACCTCAACCCAGGGGTTGTTTCTGTGACCCCATATTTTCTTTAAAATTTAACAGTGGAATTTCCGTATAGGATTTCTTTTTAATTAATAAACCTTATTTTCTGGAGCAGTTCTTTTTTTTTTTCCTTTTTGTCTTTTTTACTGACTGGTAACGGGATCGCAACCCTCGGTGTTGCGCCCACTCTGCGCTCAGCCAGTCAGCGGGAACCAGTCTCCACATGGGATCCGAACCCTTGGCGGGAGCGCCACCACACTCCCAAGCGGCGCACTCTCCAGTGCGCCACCGGCCGGCCTCAGGAGCAGTTTTGATTTACAGAAAATTGAGCAGATAGTACAGAGGGGCGCATGTACTCCCCCACCCCAGAGGCTCCCTTATTGTTAACATCTTAGGTTGGTCTGGAGCATTTGTTATAATTAAGAAACCAATATTGCTACATTATTATTAACTAAAGCCCATGGTTTACATTATGGTTCACTTCTTGTGTTGTACATTCTGTGGGTTTTGATAAATGCATAATGTCATGTATGCACCATTATAGTATCATGCAGAGTATTTTCACTGCCCTGAAAATCCCCTGCGCCCCACTTATTCATCCCTCTCTCCTCCTGCTCCCTGGCAACCACTGATCTGTTTATTGTCTCCATGCTTTTGCCTTTTCTGGAATGTTCTATAGCTGGAATCATACAGTATGTGGCCTTTTCAGATTGGCTTCTTTCACTTAGTAATATGCATTTAGGGTTCCTCCGTGGCTTTTCATGGCTTGATAGCTCATTTCTTTTTAGCACTGAATAATATTCATTGTATGGATGAGCCATACAAGCATATTATTTATTCATTTACCTTTTCTTTTGTAGTAAAATATACAGAACATAAAATTTACCATTTTAGCCATTTCAGTGGCATTAAGTACATTCACAATGTTGTCCAACCTTCACCACTATCCATTTCCAGAACTTTTCCATCATCCCAAACAGAAACTCTATACCCATTAAACAATAACTCCTCTGTCCACCTCTGACTCAGGCTCCTGATAACCTCTCTTCTACTTTGTCTCTGTGAATTTGACTGCTCTAAGTCCCTCATATACGTGGAATCGTACAGTGTCTGTCCTTGAGGGTCTGATTTATTACACTTAGCATAATGTCCTCAAAGTTCATCTGTATTGTAACATCCATATACCAACATTTCACTTTTTTGCAGTGGGGGAGGTGCAGCTGGCCAGTGTGGGGATCCAAACCCTTGACCTTGGTGTTACAACACCACACTCTGACCAGTCGAGCTAACTGGCCAGCCCCAGGATTTCATTTCTTTATGGCTGAATAGTATTTCATTGTATGTACATATGTACCACATTTTGATAATTCATTTATCTGATGATGAACATTGGGTTATTTCCACCTTTTGGCTGTTTTGAATAACGTTTCTGTGAACACTGGTGTGTGAGTATCTTAGTCCCTGCTTTCACCTGTGTAGGGTATATACTAAGAAGCAGAATTGCTGGATCA
>NW_007727421.1:427600-429089 GCF_000696425.1 Galeopterus variegatus | reverse complement strand
TACCAACATTTCACTTTTTTGCAGTGGGGGAGGTGCAGCTGGCCAGTGTGGGGATCCAAACCCTTGACCTTGGTGTTACAACACCACACTCTGACCAGTCGAGCTAACTGGCCAGCCCCAGGATTTCATTTCTTTATGGCTGAATAGTATTTCATTGTATGTACATATGTACCACATTTTGATAATTCATTTATCTGATGATGAACATTGGGTTATTTCCACCTTTTGGCTGTTTTGAATAACGTTTCTGTGAACACTGGTGTGTGAGTATCTGAGTCCCTGCTTTCACCTGTGTAGGGTATATACTAAGAAGCAGAATTGCTGGATCACATGTTTAAGTTTTTGAGGAAGTGCCAGACTGTTTTCCACAATGGCTGCCCCATTTTACATTTCCTCCAGCATTGCACAAAAGTTCAAATTTCTCTACATGCTCACCGACATGTGTTATTTTAATATATAGCTATCCTAATGAGTGCAGGTGTTATCTCATTGTGGCTTTGATTTGCATTTCCCTAATGACTGGTGATGTTGAGCATCTGTTCATGTGCTTGCTGACCAATTGTATATCTTCTTTGGAGAAATGTGGATTCAACTTTTTTTTTTACCCATGTTTGAATTGGGTTGTTTGTATCTTTTGTTGTTGAGTTGTAGGAGTTATTTACATAGTCTGGATGTCAATTCCTTATGAGATATATGCTTTGCAAGTATTTTCTCCCATTTCTGTGAGTTGTCATTTCACTCTCATTTTTTACATTTCTATTTTCACTCAAAATAGGATTTAATTCTGTGCTCTCTTACTCTGTCTCATTGGTTTACATGTCTGTTTTTATGCCAGTACTGTACTGTTTTGATTACTGTCGTTTTTTAGTAAAATTTGAAATTAAGTGTGAATCCTCCAACTTTGTTCTTCTTTGTAAAGATTGTTTTGGCTATTCAAGTACCTTGAAATTTCATATGAGTTTTAGGATGGGTTTTCTGTTACTTCAAAAAACACCACTGGGATTTCGATAGGGATTGCATTGAATCTGTAGATCACTTTGGAGAGTATTGTTATTTGTATCAATATTAAGTCTTCTGATCAATGAATATGGGATGACTTTCTTTTTTTAGGTCTTTTATTTCTTTCAGCAATGTTTTGTAGTTTTCAGTAGTATTGTTATTTGTATCAATATTAAGTCTTCTGATCAATGAATATGGGATGACTTTCTTTTAGAAATCTTTTACCACCTTCATCAAATTTGTTCCTATTTTATTCTTTTCAGTGTTTTTGTAAATGGAATTGCTTTCTTAATTTTTGGATTATTCATTGTTAGTGTATAGAAGTGAAACTGATTTTTGCATGTTGATTTTGTATCTTGCAGTCTTACTGCATGCATCTATTAGCTCTAACAGTTTTTTTTTGTTTTTTTTTTTCCTTTTTGTCTTTTATTTTTTTCGTGTCCGGCAACGGATCGCAACCCTCAGTGTCGCGCCTGTACCGGACCGGGAC
>NW_007727421.1:416022-426827 GCF_000696425.1 Galeopterus variegatus | reverse complement strand
GCACTGTAGCAGTGCGCCACCGGGCTGGCCCTCTAACAGTTTTTTTAAAGGAGAAAAGACTTTAGAGTTTTCTGTATATAAGATCATTGTCATCTGTGAACAGAAATAATTTTACTTCTTCCTTTCTATTTTGGATGCCTTTTATTTCCTTTTCTTGCCCAATTGCTCTAACTAGAACTTCCAATATATGTTAAATAGAAGTGGCAAAAGTGAGCATCCTTTCCTTGAAAGGAAAAGCTTTCAGTTTTTAACCATTGAGGATGATGTTTGCTGTGGGTTTTTCATATGTGGCTTTTATCATGTTGACGTGGTTTTCTTCCATTCCTACTTTGTTGAGTGCTTTATCATGAAAGGGTGTTGAATCTTGTCAAATGCTTTTTCTGCATCAGTTGAAATGATCACGTACTTTTCCCCCTTCATTCTGTTGATGTGGTGTATTACATTGATTGATTTTTGTATGTCGAATCATCCTTGCATTCCAGGAATAAATCATTGCATAATCTTTAATGTGCTGCTGAATTGGGTTTGCTAGCATTTTGTTAAGGATGTTTGCATCATCATTTATAAGGGATATTGGTCTGTAGTTTACTTTTTTTGTAGTGTCTGTCTGGTTTTGGTGTAAGGTAATGCTGACCTCATGGAATTAGTTATGAAGTATTTCTTCCTCTTCCCTTTTTGGAAGTGTTTAAGAAGGATTGATGTTAGTTCTTCTTTAAATGTTTGGTGGAATTTGCCAGTGAAGCCATCGGTCCTGAGCTTTTCTTTCTTGGGACATTTTTGATTACCGATATAATCTCCCTACTAATTATTGGTCTATTCAGATTTTCTGTTTCTTCATGATTCAGTTTGGTAGATTGTGTGTTTTTAGGAATTTAAAAATTTCATCTAGGTTATCAAATTTGTTAGTGTGTAAATGTTCTTTGTATTCTCTTATAATCCTTTTTATTTCTGTAAAATTGATAGTAATGTCCTCAATTATATTAGTAATTTGAGTTTTCATTCTTTTTTTTCTTTGTCAGTATAGCTAAAGATTTGTCAATTTTGTTGATCTTTTCAGTGACTCAACTTTTGGTTTTGTTGGCTTTCTCTCTCTTTTTTATTATCTATTTCATTTATTGTCACTCGAATCTTTTATTATTTACTTCCTTCTGTTAGCTTTGGGTTTAGTTAGCTCTTTAGTGGCTCTAGTCTATTTTTTCATTTCTTCTTCTAGATTTAGTCTTCTTTTTGCAGTTCCTTAAGGTAAAATATAAGATTATTGATTTGAGATCTTCCTTTTTCTACAAAGCTGTAATTTTTTCTCTCAGCATTGCATTTGCTGCATCCTTTAGGTTTTGGTGTTTGTTTGTTTTCATTTGTCTCAGGTATTTCCTAATTTCCCTTGTAATTTCTTCTTTAGCCCATTGTTTGTTTAATTTTTACCTATTTGTGAATATTCTAGTTTTCCTTCTATTATGGATTTCTAGCTTTGTTCCATCTGGTCAGAAAAGATTCTTTGTATGATTTTGGTCTTTTAAAATATTATTAAGACTTATTTTTTGGCCAGTCTTGTTTTGTGGTCTATCTTGAGGAATGTTCCATGCGCGTTTGAGAAAAATGCATAGTTTCTGTTGTTGGGTGGAGTGCTCTATATATGTCTATTAGATATAATTGGTGTGTGGTTTTGTTCTAGTCCAATATTTTCTTATTTATCTTCTCTGTGTTTCTATCTATTATTGAAAGTGGTGTATGAAGTCTCCAGCTATTATTGTAGGGATGTCTATTTTTCCCTTCAATTCTGCCAATGTTTGCTTTATATTTTGGGGGGCTCTGATATTTGGTGCATATATGTTTATCATTTTATATATACTTAGTGAATTGACCCTTTTATTAATGTACTTTCTTCTCTTTCGTAACAGTTTTTTTTTTTTTTTCCTTTTTGTCTTTTTTCATGACTGGCAACGGATCGCAACCCTCAGTGTCGCACCCGTACCGGGCCGGGACCGGCCACGGGATCGCAACCCTTGGTGTTGCTCCCACCCCTCGCTCAGCCAGTGAGCGGCCGGTCTGTATGTGGGATCCGAACCCTCGGCGGGAGCGCCACCACACTTCCCAATCGGCGCACTATAGCAGTGCGCCACCGGGCCGGCCCCTCTCGTAACAGTTTTTGACTTGAAGTCTATTTTATTTGATATTATTTTAGCTACCTCAGCTCTCTTTTGGTTACTATTTGCGTGGGATATCTTTCTATATCCTTTTTGTGTCTTTAGATCTAAAGTTAATTTCTTGTAGACAGCATATAGTTGGATTATTTTTGAAAATCCATTCTGCCAATCTATGCCTTTTGATTGGAGAGGTTATCTATTTACATTTAAAGTGATTGCCGATGAGGAATGACTTATTTCTGCCATTTTGCTATTTGTTTTCTGTATGTCTCATAGCTTTTTTGACCCTCGTTTCCTCCATTGCTGCCTTCTTTTTGTTTAGTTGTTTTTGTCATAACACATTTTGATTCCTATAGTAGATTGAATGTCCTCCCAAACTCATTGAAGCTTGAATTATGTCCCCCAAGTTTTATGTATTAGAAACATTATGGAAGTTGAAATGTGGGGCCTTGAGGAGGTGATTAGATTGTAGGACCATGCCGTAGTGAATGGATTAATAATGATGGTCAGGGTTCTGAGGGCTTTAAAAGAAGAGCACTTGAGAGGTTGGTCTCTCTTTGCTCTGCCATTTTCTGCTATATGAGACCCCTTTTCTCTGCTCCACTATTTTCTGCCATGTGAGACCCCTGAGTTACTGTTGCTACCACCAAGACCCTGACCAGATGTGTTCCCTGGACTTTGGACTTCCTACCCTCAGAAACCCTGACCAGATGTGTTCCCTGGACTTTGGACTTCCTAGCCTCAGAAACTGTAAGCAATAAATTTCATTTTCTTATAGATCACCCAATTCCAGGTATTTTGTTATAAGCAACAGAAACAGACTAATACAATTCCCTTCTCATTCCCTTTTTTTGTATATTTTATAAACATTTTCTTTATAGTTACCATGGGGATTACATTTAACATCCTAAAGTTTTGATACCAACTAAAGAATTGATACCAACTTAACTTCAATTACATACAAAAACTATATTCCTATATAGCTCCACACCCCTTCTCCAGCCCCTGTGTAGACCACAGGTATGTAGGGCAATGTACCTGTTCTGTGCCCATGGGGATCCTGTGCCCTCATACTTGCCTACCTCCACTTCACCCTTCAGCTTTAAAGGCCTTTTCTTCTAAGGAATGTTTTAGTGAGAATAGGGTGCAACAATGATGCTTTAGTAGTGATTCTGAAGGAAAAGACAAAGGAAAAAGCATTTCCAGCTCCCTGGGAGGGCTCGCTGGCTTGCCGTTGGAGAAAGCTTCTTAAGGCCTTGTAGAGATGCTCTGTCCCGTGATGATACCTGCGCAGGCCACACCGAGCCCTGTGTCCCTGCATCTGCACCGCTGAGCAGAGTTGCAGAGCCNTCTAGCTTTGTTCCATCTGGTCAGAAAAGATTCTTTGTATGATTTTGGTCTTTTAAAATATAATTAAGACTTATTTTTTGGCCAGTCTTGTTTTGTGGTCTATCTTGAGGAGTGTTCCATGTGCATTTGAGAAAAATGCATAGTCTCTGTTGTTGGGTGGAGTGTTCTATATATGTCTATTAGATATAATTGGTGTGTGGTTTTGTTCTAGTCCAATATTTTCTTATTCATCTTCTCTGTGTTTCTATCTATTATTGAAAGTGGTGTATGAAGTCTCCAGCTATTATTGTAGGGATGTCTATTTTTCCCTTCATTTCTGCCAATGTTTGCTTTATATATTTTGGGGCTCTGATATTTGGTGCATATATGTTTATCATTTTATATATTCTTAGTGAATTGACCCTTTTATTAATGTACTTTTTTCTCTCTTGTAACAGTTTTTGACTTGAAGTCTATTTTGTTTGATATTATTTTAGCTACCTCAGCTCTCTTTTGGTTACTGTTTGCATGGGGTATCTTTCTATATCCTTTCATTTTGAACCTTTTTGTGTCTTTAGATCTAAAGTTAATTTCTTGTAGACAGCATATAGTTGGATTATTTTTGAAAATCCATTCTCCCAATCTATGCCTTTTGATTGGAGAGGTTATCTATTTACATTTAAAGTGATTGCCGATGAGGAATGACTTATTTCTGCCATTTTGCTATTTGTTTTCTGTATGTCTCATAGCTTTTTTGACCCTCGTTTCCTCCATTGCTGCCTTCTTTTTGTTTAGTTGTTTTTGTCATAACACATTTTGATTCCTATAGTAGATTGAATGTCCTCCCAAACTCATTGAAGCTTCAATTATGTCCCCCCAAGTTTTATGTATTAGAAACATTATGGAAATTGAAATGTGGGGCGTTGGGGAGGTGATTAGATTGTGGGACCATGCCGTAGTGAATGGATTAATAATGATGGTCAGGGTTCTGAGGGCTTTAAAAGAANTTTTGATTGGAGAGGTTATCTATTAACATTTAAAGTGATTGCCGATGAGGAATGACTTATTTCTGCCATTTTGCTATTTGTTTTCTGTATGTCTCATAGCTTTTTTGACCCTCGTTTCCTCCATTGCTGCCTTCTTTTTGTTTAGTTGTTTTTGTCATAACACATTTTGATTCCTATAGTAGATTGAATGTCCTCCCAAACTCATTGAAGCTTGAATTATGTCCCCCAAGTTTTATGTATTAGAAACATTATGGAAGTTGAAATGTGGGGCCTTGAGGAGGTGATTAGATTGTAGGACCATGCCGTAGTGAATGGATTAATAATGATGGTCAGGGTTCTGAGGGCTTTAAAAGAAGAGCACTTGAGAGGTTGGTCTCTCTTTGCTCTGCCATTTTCTGCTATATGAGACCCCTTAGTTACTGTTGCTACCACCAAGACCCTGACCAGATGTGTTCCCTGGACTTTGGACTTCCTACCCTCAGAAACTAAGCAATAAATTTCATTTTCTTATAGATCACCCAATTCCAGGTATTTTGTTATAAGCAACAGAAACAGACTAATACAATTCCCTTCTCATTCCCTTTTTTTGTATATTTTATAAACATTTTCTTTATAGTTACCATGGGGATTACATTTAACATCCTAAAGTTTTGATACCAACTAAAGAATTGATACCAACTTAACTTCAATTACATACAAAAACTATATTCCTATATAGCTCCACACCCCTTCTCCAGCCCCTGTGTAGACCACAGGTATGTAGGGCAATGTACCTGTTCTGTGCCCATGGGGATCCTGTGCCCTCATACTTGCCTACCTCCACTTCACCCTTCAGCTTTAAAGGCCTTTTCTTCTAAGGAATGTTTTAGTAAGAATAGGGTGCAACAATGATGCTTTAGTAGTGATTCTGAAGGAAAAGACAAAGGAAAAAGCATTTCCAGCTCCCTGGGAGGGCTCACTGGCTTGCCGTTGGAGAAAGCTTCTTAAGGCCTTGCAGAGATGCTCTGTCCCGTGATGATACCGGCGCAGGCCACACCGAGCCCTGTGTCCCTGCATCTGCACCGCTGAGCAGAGTTGCAGAGCCCACATTTGGGCCTCCTCTGCAGTCTGTGCCTCCCCAGGCCCCAGCTATTTCCAGGTGGCCCCGTGGGCAGCCCCATGGAAAGCCAATTCTTAACTCCTCTGAGTTTATTTTCTGTGATAAGTTCCTGGGCATAGAAGAAGGGCCTGAGGTTGTGGCCCTTTCTGGCTGTTTCTCAGCTCATCTGAGTGGGTTCTTATTGCACCCGCCCATTTCCATCTTATGCTGGGGTGGGTGGGCTGGGGGGGCAGCTCTGGGCTGGGTGCGATGCCTACCACATACATGGGCTGAGGTATCCGTGATTCTTGGTTGGCACTGAGACTGCTGTCTCTGGTCCCTCTTGGGCTGTGATGGCACATGCCCTATGCTTTCACTTTGTTTCAGATCAGACCTACTCTGACCGTCTAGTGCAGGACACACCCTTCCTGACAGGCCACGGGCGCCTGAGCGAGCAGCAGGTGGACAGGATCATTCTCCAGCTGAACCGCTACTACCCACAGATCCTCACCAACAAGGAGGCGGAAAAGGTGCTGAGGAGGTGAGGGTGGGGGTGTGTGGGAAGCCTCTTAGTTTCCACCCCTTTCTGCACTGAGAGAAGCCACCAACTGGCTTGGGTCAGCTTCTGATGGAATAATGTACCAGGTGTGTCAGCACAGCTTGGAGGTGACACACCTGGGCCTGGGCACCTGGGCTGCCTAAGGTCAAATCTGTCTCTCTGGAATGACCCAAAATGGGCCCAGAACATCAGCTGTTTGTGCCTCAGTTTGTCCATATGTTATCAGGCCTGCTGACGCCTTCTAGAGTTTCTGGGAGGGTTATAGGAGACAACATGTGACAACACAAAATGGCACATGACAGTACAAGACAGGGGGAGGGGTGGAGCAGACGGAGGGCAGAGGCAGGAGGCGAGTCCTCATGCCACAGTGAGGCTGGTGCCACTGGGAATCTCAGGTTTCCCCTCTGTGAAATGCATGGCGAGAGCCCCGTGCTCACAGGTTGTGGTGAGGACTGGCCCACCCGAACCAGGTAAACAGCTGCCCAAGTGCTTTCCTCCCTGGACTGTCCTTGGTTTCTCATCGCAGCCCTGCATGTAGCCATAGTCACTGCCCCATTCTACAGAGAAGGCTGCTGGGGCTCAAGAGCCAGTCACTTGCTCAGGGTTGCCCATCTCAGGACGGTCAGGCCATGTCTTGAGCCCACGGGGAGGTGCCCAGGGCGACGGCTGTTGCTGTGTCACAGGGCTCTGGCCTCTCAGAGCTGCTGACTTGGCCATGCACACTAGCTCTGCTGGAGATGGCATTTAAGATGCAGTTCCTGGGCTCGGTCCCGAGATGTCTAGTTCAGCCCAATCCCCAGCACTGGGTGACCCTCAGGGGTGCTTCAGGTTTTGGGGTCACTGGAGGAGACAGTTGGGCATGCATTGCCTACCCCACCCACCCCTGCCAGCTCTGGTCACCAAGACTGGAGTGGCCGAGCAGTGTGTGCCAGAGACCCGCTAGGCCTTTGGGGCCCAGGTCCTGGCCACCCACTACCCCCTTGAGTGACACTGAGTAAATTCCTTCTCCTCTTAGAGCTGCAGTTTACTCACGTGGTGTGGGGCTCAGTGCCACCTGCAGGGCTGTCCTGGGGTCGGGCCTCTCCTGGGACAGGCGAGGTTGGTCCACAACAGAACAGGAGTCAACACAGGCCCTACTGCTGGCTCAGACATCTCTTACGTTATGAAAGTAGCACAGCAATTTAAAAAGTTATGAGCTCAAACTCACCCATCATTGTAATTAGAAGTCTAATGCATGTTCATTTTTTAAAATTTTGAAAAGCTTTAGACATTTATACAAGAAAGGGGAGGCCTCCGTGTGCACACGCCTTTCCGCAGCACCTGTGGCGCCTGCTGCCGTCTGCTTTCCCGTGCAGTTTCCACGCGGCTGTTCACTGCCACTCCCTGTAGCCGTGTAGAACGGTGCTCCGCCACCAGGTGGCAGCATGAGGCCACAGTCTGCTGCTCGTGCGGGTCAATGCCAAGTGCCCTGTCCACGACCTTTAGAACCACATGTTTCTTTGTCAAACACATCAAAAGAGGCCATTCCTGTCTCCACTTATTTTTTAAGTACTTGAATCAGGGTCGTGCAGACTGCAGCACAGTGGCAGCTCTCACTCCCTCCCTCATCTTGTGAATTCCCTGCCATGTGGGTTTGTTATTCCCCTCTACAAATGAAGAAACCTAGTCTCAGAAGCGTGAAGTGACTTGCCAAGGTCACACAGGTAGCTACACTAAGTCCCAACGCCTGGAATGATGTCACCTGCCTTGTGCTTTCTTTGTGACCTCTCCCAGCCTCGATTTTCCACCTCCCACCCACAAGGAGTGTGAGGATTAGTGACAGTGCCTGTGACCGTGCTGTGTTGGGCACCACAGGGGTGTGGGTAAGGGGTCGTGGCTGTCGCAGTTTCTGCCTTTCGGTGGGTTTCCTGATACCCGATGAGGGAGCTGCGTCTGGGGGTCCTAAGCTGGCACCCCACCCTGACCCACAGCATCCCCCTCGGGCCTGACCTTCCCTTGCTGCCCTTGTGCCCCCAGTTCCGGAACCCCAAGGTATCCCTGCGCATGCGGCTGTGTGACCTCCTGAGCCACTTGCAGCGGAGCAGCGAGCGTGACTGCCGGGAGTTCTACCGAGCGCTGTACATCCATGCCCAGCCCCTGCACAGCAGTCTGCCCAGCCGCCACGCCCTGCGTGAGTCCGCACCCCCACTGCCCACTGGCCCAGGGGGCCACCCAGGCCGGCTGTGATGGTGTGGAGGTCTTCAGTGGTCACCTGAGTCTGCAGCCGCCCACGCCTGGGCATCTCCTCCCCTAAGCCCCTCTTTTCTAACCTCATTCACCGTGCGGATCCCTTCATTTCCGTGCAGGTGACAGCCTTGTTTCCACAGCTGCATGGTGCTCCTAGGAGGTCCCAGCCTGGAGTTTCCCAACCACACAGCAGCCACTGAGGTTGTGTCCACCTTTCACGCTAGCGATCTGCACACGTGTGGGTGTTTCTGTAGGTGTCTTCGGGCAAAGATGGCTGGTCAAAGGACCATGCCTTTCAGTTTAGAGGGACCCATCCTTCAAGCAATGAGCACTTTGGCCCCAGGAGACTTGTGAGTCCCAAGGTTCTGAGGCTGCCAGGACCAGGAGGGTACAGTGAGGCTGAGATGGCAACTCTGATCCGAGGCCTCTGTGTTTGGGGCCCTGGGAGGAGGGGCTGCTATCCCTCAGTCCTCGGATCATGGGATGGAGCCAGAGGGACTGGGTGGCTCACCCCAAGCCACTCAGCTGGTACCCGGCCAGTGTCTCTGACTCCGAGGAGGCCTCAGCCTCACCAGATGCAGTGAAGACGCTGGGCAGGGGAGGGATCAAGGGCAGGACCATTCCCCAGGGAGCCAGCGGGCCAGCAGGGAGGACTGATTCTCCCTCCCCAGCCATAGTGCTCCACACGGATCTTCCAAAATACAGATGGGGTCAAGCCACACCCTGCTGGAGGTAGATGCCCCCAGGGCCTGTCTATCAGGTTGGCTGGCTGGATAGGTCCCATGGAAAGTCTGGGGAGAAAGCCCCCTGCCCAGGTATGCCTGGTAAGGCAGCCGCCACAGTGACACCAGTCAGGCTCTCGACGGTGGGTGTTCCTCCTGCATTGGTGCCTTGTGGCCACCAGGGAACAATGACCCCTTCCCACATCCAAGGCCTTGAAGTTACAGAACTGGACCAGAGCAGAGGACACAACTGTGCAGGGCTCCTCGAGGAGGGCTGGCTTCACGGTGCCATGGCCTGGTCTGGCCCAGCACCATGTGGTAGCTGTGTGGGTGCCCGGTGGCCCCAGTAGGCAGCAGTGGCCTTGGGTCCCCTGCAGTGGTGACTACCTTGCTCTCTGGCCTGGCCCACAACTAACCATGCTCTGTGATTTTGTTTCCAGAGAACTCAGATTGCACAGAGCTAGACAGGAGCGGCGAGCTGAGCGACAGGGGTAACGCCTCCTCGCTGCCCTCCCCTCCCTCTCTCTCCTCCCTCCCCAGGGCTCCGTCTGCACCTCAGGGGGCTTCTCCGCCCCAAGTCAAGCTCCATTCCTGGCTTTCTGTCGGTGGACAGCCCCCTGAGGGGCTTGCTGGGGGGCTCTTTAGGCAGCACCCCCACCTGGCATCCCCATGCCCTGTGCAGCCCCTGGGCCTCAGGACCCTTACCTGCCCTGCAAGGCCCACGGGGCCCCTGTTCACGCTTGTTTCTCCCCAGGACCCATGAGCTTCCTTGCCGGCCTGGGCCTGGCTGCAGGACTGGCCCTCCTCCTCTACTGCTGCCCTCCAGGTGGGTCAGGTGGGCCTCACGAGACCCCGAGCAGAGCAGGCGCCAACTCAGGCCTGCCTGCCCTCAGCTACCAATCTGGGGCTGCCAGGACAGGGCCCCCAAACCCTGCACACATCGGGCCCCCAAACCCTTGGCCTCTCCATGCCTCACTTTCCTCACCTGTGCAGAAGGACAGTGTCAGCACCCACCTGGCAGGGCTCATGAGAAATAAGGTGTGGAGTCCCCAGCCCTTGGTGGCCCCAGCTGCTCCCTGCGGTCAGAGAATGATGACCCCTAAGGGGAGAAGGGGGACAGCATGGCTCTGGGGGTTAGAAACCCCTGTCATACCTGTGATCTTGAGCCACACTGTGACCTGGAGTTTTACCTGTGACCTGGGGTCATGTATGTGTCTTTGAGCACACCTGTGACCTTGAGCCACACTGTGACCTTGAGCCATACATGTAACCTAGAGCCATGCAGTGACCTTGAGCCACATGTGGCTCTTGAGCAGGTTACCTCCCCCCAATCCTTGGATCTCTGCCCAGTGTCACAGGCATGGTGGGCAGGAGGTCCCTGAGGCCCCACTGGTGGGGGGATTTGATGGGGGCAGCCTCTATCCTCGAGGCCCAGCTTGGCCCACCTCCCTTTTT
Organism: Galeopterus variegatus; assembly: GCF_000696425.1. Lineage (NCBI taxonomy): Eukaryota > Metazoa > Chordata > Mammalia > Dermoptera > Cynocephalidae > Galeopterus > Galeopterus variegatus. Next base: position 416,307 of record NW_007727421.1, on the reverse strand, counting down.
CTGTGATGCCTGAGTTTGTCACGTGCTGGGAAGGCCTGCTGGGAGTGGGGCCCCGGCGCTTGCTCACACAACCCCGATGCAGCAGAGCTCGGAGGCCCCTGGGTCACTCCGGTAGGAGCTGCAGGCTCCAGAGTCTGCCTTAATTCTTGTCTTTTCCCCTCAAACACCGAGACTGTAAGTAGGAGGGAGTAACCGTACCAACTCCTGTCCCGCCGCAGCTCCCACAGGGCCCAGCAAGACTGGAAGAATGGAGTTCACCTTCACCACTGGTTCTCGAATTTTCTC
>NW_007727421.1:413563-415403 GCF_000696425.1 Galeopterus variegatus | reverse complement strand
GGCTCCAGAGTCTGCCTTAATTCTTGTCTTTTCCCCTCAAACACCGAGACTGTAAGTAGGACGGAGTGACCGTACCAACTCCTGTCCCGCCGCAGCTCCCGCAGGGCCCAGCAAGACTGGAAGAATGGAGTTCACCTTCACCACTGGTTCTCGAATTTTCTCCTCCCCCCTTGTCTTCCAGACCCTAAGGGGCTGCCAGGGGCCCGGCGTGTCCTTGGCTTCTCGCCCATCATCGTTGACAGGCATGTCAGCCGTTATCTGCTGGCCTTCCTGGCAGATGACCTTGGGGGGCTCTGACGGACCCCAGACCCCAGGCCTCGCCCGCCGCTCAACCAAAGAGCCCAGCCCACCAGCCAAGGGGGCCCGCACTTCTTTTTCTATATGCTTTTTTTTTATTATTTATAATTTGTATAAGAAGCACATCACCTTTGCCTTACAAGGTGCTTAATTATAAATGTTCAAGTCTTCTCAACCTGTCTCACTCCCTTATCTTAGGACGGTTTTCTAGATGATTCCAACTATGGTTGCTCCAGCTAGTGCTGGGCCCTGGTAGCTCCTGGCATCTCTGAGTCCAGCCCTCGGTGCAGGCCCAGGGCAGTATGCACTCCACAGGGGCTCACCCACACCAGATGGCCCTACCACACTGTCCCATCCCCTCCCCCCTCAGAGGTCCCCTCCATTCACTGTCCCCTCCCACCCCACCTCAGGGGTCCCCTCCATTCATGGTCTNAAGGCAGGCCTCCAAGCCCTCCCTGCCGGGACCTCGTGCGCATGGACAGAGTGGCTTCAGGGTTAGCCCCCGGTTACCACCATCCCACTTACCCATCCGCTGCTATGTGCTTCCAAGCCTCTGAGCCTCACTTTGCCCATCCGTGAAGTGGGATTCCTTGTCCTCGTCCCTTCTCTGCTCCTGTCAAACGGGCCAGGTCCTCAGAGGATAAGCGAGGGGGAAAGCAGAGCCGTGGGGGAGGGAGCCCTAGACCCCCGAGACCTGCGAGACCCAGCTGGTGTTTTCAGCCGGGCGGGGTGAGCACAGTGTCTAAGGACACACACGGGGCCCCTGAGCGGTGGACGGACACCAACGAGGGATTCCTGTCAGGGAGTGAGGCGCCGAAATCGGTACGGGGCTACTTCTCACGGGGACACAGCTCGGGGACTGCCTTGGAGTAGCCCATCGAGCCCTACATCCCTCCGTCCGTCCTTCCATCCACACCTCATCTTTCAGTCATGCTGTCCATCTGCCGATCTATGACCTCTCATNCCATTCACTGTCCCCTCCCACCCCACCTCAGGGGTCCCCTCCATTCATGGTCTCCTCCCACCTCAGAGGTCCCACCACTGTTCCCTCCCCTCCCACCTCAGAGGTCCTCTCCACACAGTGTCCTGTCCCTTCCCACCTCAGAGGTTCCGTCGCATTGTCCCCTCCCCTTCCACCTCAGATGTGCCCCCCCACACGTACATGTACACACACGCATGCACACATGTGCGTGCACAGACACACGCACACGAGCCGCAGCTGCAGGGCCCTGATGGGTTCGTCTCCCAGTGTTGTCCCCTTGTCAGCTGCCCCCAGCCTTCTGTAAGGGAGACGGAAGAGGACTTGTCAGCTGCAGAGTCATCATGAGTCTGTGCTTTCCACTGGGGGTTTCCAGAGGCTCGTGCCTTCTGCCTCCGGCGACGCCTCAGCGGGCGCTGACCCTGGGATGACGCCACTGACGCGGCGAGGTGGCTGCGGGCCCAGCGTCTCTGGGAGGAGCACATACGAGTGGGAACCACGATTGGGAGGGCTCCCTGACGTGACGTTCCCGGTCACCTTGCAGCCAGCACCTGTGCTCATTAC
>NW_007727421.1:405362-412679 GCF_000696425.1 Galeopterus variegatus | reverse complement strand
CCTTCCATCCACACCTCATCTTTCAGTCATGCTGTCCATCTGCCGATCTATGACCTCTCATCTGCCCATCTGTCATCCATCCGTCACCCATCTGTCCTTGTCCGTCTACCTAGCATTTGTCTGTTTGTCACATCCGTCTATCCATCCATCTACCTACATATCTAATCACCTCTCTATCTATTACAGCAAAAACGTTAAGAAAACAACCCTCTGATCTCACGGGTGTCCCCGGCCACTCCCAGCTCTAGATGACTGCCCCCACCAGGCTGCTCCTCCAGCAGGGCCAGCTCACGCCGGCATCAGGGCTCATGCACAGGCTGTTCCTCTGCTGGGGACATTCTTTCCAGACTCCCAGACGGCCCCTCCCATCATCCCAGCTCTGCCTGCTGACCTCCCTGCCTGCTCCCCGCATGGTGTCCCCCCAACTCAGCAGGTACATCTTGCTCCTTACACCCCCATTCACTCTCCGCCTGCGCCCCACCCCCACACCCCCACAGCACTGTCTGTCCCCCGTGAGAGCAGAGCTGGGTTCCTGGGGCTGGGCAGGCCACACAGAGGGGTGCAGGGGAGAGTCAGGCCAGAGGGGACAAGAGTAGTCATACCCACCCAGGAGTATCTCCACCCTGACCAGCTCCTGGGCCTTGATTTTCCGTCCACCCCTCAACCACTGTGACAGGTGCACAGGGCCCACCCAGCACACGTGGAAGACTAAGTGGGTTCAGACATTTATTGAGCACCTACTGTGTGCTGGATGGTGCTGGGGACAAAGGCTGCGGGTAGTGGCGTATGTTGGAAGGTCCACAAGTAGAAGCACAGATGTGACTAGGGAATGCCCATCCCGGCCCCCAGCTCCAGCACAGCATCTCATCTCTCAGGAGACCCAGTGGGCAAGGACCCTAGTTCTCAGGGTACCAGCCCTGGACTTGGGCCAGGCTCAGACACCGGCTCCAGGGGGACCCTCCTCCAGCCACACTGACCTCTCTGTGGACAGTGACTCTAGCCCAAGGCACCAGAGGGGGCTCAAACCCAAAGAGGGGCCAGGGAGGGGCAGCATTGGACACTGGTCAGGAAAGCCTCCAGGAAGGGGCCTCAGAAATGAGCCTCGATGGCCAAGCGGAGGCCTGGGAGGAAGCTCTCCTGAGAGCACCAGCACAACAGCACGCACTGAGACAGATCCGCTGGGAGAGTGAGGCTCAGAGCCCATAGGAGCACGGCAGTTAGAGATGGAGCCTGGGAGCTGGAGGGCGGGAGGTGGGGGACAGCCCGCACAGGTGCCTGAGTGGGGGGGAGGACACCAGGGGTCGGGACACACCCGCACCCACCTGGACACCGAGGTGCCTGGTCAAAGGTCAGCCCCAGCCACCAGGTCCAGACCTGGAGGGGGAGCCATGCGCTGTCCCCAAGGCCCCTAGCACCAGGGAGTCCAGCCTGGCTGATGGCCCAGGGCTCAGCATAGACATCAGGGGTCACCCCTTGGGTGCAGTCCAAGTAAACTTCCTCTTCTAGCCAAAGGAGGAACTCAGCCACATGTTGGCCAATCTCCGGCTGCTGACCTATGAGACTAGCCGTGCAGGTGGCGTTTCCTTCTGCGTGGCTGCTGTCCAGCACACACCACAGGCCACGGGCCACTCAGCCATGCCAGGAGCAACCCAGTGTGAACGGTGTGCACCACACGGGGCTGAGCCTAGGAGCTAAGGGCGTAGGCGCCCTTGTGGCCATGCAGCCAGCACCCCATTTGGAGGCAGGTTCTGCACCCACCACCCGCCTTCGCATCTTGCTTTTCAACCTAGTGTATCTCGGAACTCATTTCAGGCAGCAACTACTTTCTGAAACTCCCTTTATGGGACAAACACAGAAGCGGAGAGCAGTGCATGAGCCCCAGCACCCACAGCTGTCAGCACGTTTTCAGGCTTGTTTCATCTATGTCCCTTACTTTTATTCCTCTGGAAGATTTTAAAGCAAAGCCCAGGATTAGATCATTCTACCCACAGGTGCTTTAGGAATGAGGCTCTGTGCACAGACTGCGGGGGCGGGGCTACTTTCCCATGTGTTGGAGCCCCCCCCCCAGGCCCACTGGGCTCAGAGAAAAGAAGTGACGAGGAAGTGGGGCCTCAGGAGCTCCAGAGGCCTCACCCCCCACCCTGCAGCTCCAGAAGGCTGCCCGCTTGGTGGAGGAGACAGCAGAGGCCGGCAGGAGATACCCAGGTATCTCACCTGGAAGGGGCCAGGTGGGGGCACCCACCCTGCAGCTCCAGAAGGCTGCCCGCTTGGTGGAGGAGACAGCAGAGGCCGGCAGGAGACACCCAGGTATCTCACCTGGAAGGGGCCAGGTGGGGGCACCCCACAGTGGGAACCAGAGGCAACGGGGGAGGGAAGATGGGGCCGGCTGGCCTCGGCATCCGGGATGAGGGGACAGGCTGGTAGGCGCGTGGGGTGGACAGGTTAGGCTTGGGGTCTGGGGAAGCATGGGGACCAGGGAGAAGAGGGAGAGGTCAGCTGCTCGCAGCCTGGGAGCCGGACTTCTGCCGGGTGAGCGGCCCCACGTGGCAAGCGGCCATCTCCAGGACGGGCTCTGGTCTCTGCCCCTCCCATAGAGGATATTCCCACTAAACGTGGGCAGGGCCGGACACCACTGCAGGGGGGAACGCAGTGGGCAGACCAGGGGCCAGGACCTCGAGAAGACAACGCAGACTGGAAGGAAATGGTGAGAGCGCTGGAACTTCATGAGGGGTGAACAAAACGCTGCTGCTGCACGTGTCACCTCTGCCCGGGTCAGGGATTGCCAGAGGCCTGAGGACACAGGGAGCGGNGTTGGAGCCCCCCCCCCAGGCCCACTGGGCTCAGAGAAAAGAAGTGACGAGGAAGTGGGGCCTCAGGAGCTCCAGAGGCCTCACCCCCCACCCTGCAGCTCCAGAAGGCTGCCCGCTTGGTGGAGGAGACAGCAGAGGCCGGCAGGAGACACCCAGGTATCTCACCTGGAAGGGGCCAGGTGGGGGCATCCCACAGTGGGAACCAGAGGCAACGGGGGAGGGAAGATGGGGCCGGCTGGCCTCGGCATCCGGGATGAGGGGACAGGCTGGTAGGCGCGTGGGGTGGACAGGTTAGGCTTGGGGTCTGGGGAAGCATGGGGACCAGGGAGAAGAGGGAGAGGTCAGCTGCTCGCAGCCTGGGAGCCGGACTTCTGCCGGGTGAGCGGCCCCACGTGGCAAGCGGCCATCTCCAGGACGGGCTCTGGTCTCTGCCCCTCCCATAGAGGATATTCCCACTAAACGTGGGCAGGGCCGGACACCACTGCAGGGGGGAACGCAGTGGGCAGACCAGGGGCCAGGACCTCGAGAAGACAACGCAGACTGGAAGGAAATGGTGAGAGCGCTGGAACTTCATGAGGGGTGAACAAAACGCTGCTGCTGCACGTGTCACCTCTGCCCGGGTCAGGGATTGCCAGAGGCCTGAGGACACAGGGAGCGGGGGCGGCATTTGCACATGTGAACAAAGCTGCTCCTCCTGACTCATGTGCATGCGCTGCCCTTCCCAACTCCCTGGGGAGAGGGGACCCTGGGAGGGAGTCCTGGTTCCTGAGTCCCAGAGCCACTGAAATTCACTTGGGCAGCCATGGGGTAAGCTGCCCTCCATACCCCTAGCCCTGAGGAACCTGTCCAATCGTCCTAGAAATGCTCCCCCTGAACCAAGTTTGAGGGAGGTCACGCGAGCCCCTCAGAGCAGGAACCCTGCCCTGAACTCAGATGGAGGCGGTGTGGGACACACAGGTCCTGGACAGGGCTTTACTTTACCTTATTTTGGGATAAATGACACAGCAGACACCCAGGCCCCCATGAGGAGGTTGGAGTATGCACATGGTGCATATAAAGACAGCCATGCTTGCTCCAGTCAGGCTGGCAAAAGCACTGTTCTTAGACTTCCCAGTGGGGACAACTCTGGGACCCCGTGGTGTCCAGGCTACAGCACGCCCTGGAGGCCAGCCCACGCCAGGTTCTGGCCGAGCAAGTGCCTGTGAGACCAGCGGTGCAGCCTCCAGGAGCACAGCTGAGAAGCGCCCACAGAGCAAGCGATAAGCACATCTGGCAAAACATTAATAAGCGGCGCACCAGAGAGCATGAGTTCTTTGAACTATTCTTGCGACTTTTCTGTGTGTCCAAGATAAAAAAAATAAAATAAAGGCATCTAAGGCCTTCGAGCCTCAGAGCCCGGCCTCTGTGCCCCCAAACCTCACCCTGAGAGATATCGGAGCTAAAGAGCTCCCCAAACCTGAGATTGTGGAGAAGGCACCACTGCTGGAACCGTGTGCTCCTGCTGCTCCTGCCTGAGGGAGAGGATGGCGCGTGCAGCCTTACGAGGGGGGGTGTGAGCTTTATTGATTATTCATGATTAGAAAAATGGGGGCTTGGAGCCCCGCAGAGGGGGCTGGGGCTCTGCTCGGTCACTGCTGGTGAAGAGTGTATGGGGGGCCTGTGGCCCCACTTCCCTCTTGATGGTCACCAAGCCCAAGCACTGAGACCGGACACAGTGGCCACCACTGGGGCCAAAAGGCAGTGCTGGCTGCCCAGCATCTCTGGGATAGGAAGTGGGCAGAGCCAGGATCACCAAGACGACCGCGGCAGGCCCCATGAGAGATGGGGACGCTGGTGCATTGGCAGGGGAGGGGCATCTCCTTGTCCTTCTGGAATGTTCTGAGACAGAGGCCATCCCTGTCCCCTCATCCAGCCCATCCACAGACCTGCTGCATGTCCTTGGGCAGGTACGACTATTTGCTGGGCACAGTTCTCTGGGCTGTACAGTTCTGACCTTTCAGACCTTGTGGCTAGCCCCCACACGCCAGGAGGGAGCTGCCTCCCGGGAAAAGCAGCCAAGAGACAGAAGTGGCCTTCTGCACGGCAGTCGCAGTTGGAGCAGCAGCTCATCCTGGGACATGGTCCAGCAGAGGCTGGCCTGGGCTCTGACAGTTTTGGGGAGTGCCACGTGTAGGGAGGTGGACACTTCAAGGGCACGGCAGCTCCTGGGGTCTGGGTGGCCGGGCTGGGCAGGTGCAATCCAGATTCTGAAAAGAAGAGAGAGGAGAGACGTGAGTTGCCTGGCCAGCCAGCGGGACCTAGAAGAGGCTCTGAGCCCATCCTAGTGACACCCCATGAGCATCAGGGCCAGGTGGACACCTGGACACTCAGACCCAGGACAGAGAAGGGCCCAATTCTGACCCGGGCAAGCCATCATTGCTCTCCAAGACTGTTTCCCCTCTGAAGCCAGGATGAATAAATTGTTCCTGGGTCATTTCCAGGATCTAAAGGCCTGACCTACTGCAGGGCGCCAGAGCCAGGCAGCTACAACCACAGCCACCCAAGCCCGAGACTCTGCTCTGGCTGCTTCCAGCAACAGGATGCACAGTGGCCCCTGACTTGGGCCTTTGAGGACAACCCTGAGGACACCACCAGGTCACCATGGAGGTCAGGGCTCAGGAGGATGCATGCCACGTGCCCACAGGCCCCAGCATCCCATTCCCAGCCAGCAGACATGGATGATCTGGGAGAGTAGAGGGCTGCATTCAAGGCACACAGCAGGCGATTAATATGTGGCCTGGTCATCATGCTGTGAGTGAGAGACATGCTGGCATCCAGGGGTTCTGTGAGGATGCAAACTTAACAACAAACTGAGGCCACAGCTGGCAGTGAGTTGGATGCCAGGTGAGGACGCCCGAATCCCGGCCGTGGCAAGAGGTTGGCCTCTGGCTCCACGGCCAGGGCACCGGGACTGTTGTGTCCCCCACATGGGAGATGGCATGGTTGAGGGATCCTAGGAGGCTGTGGACCACCATGGGCAGCAGCCACTCCCAGCCTGCTCCTGCCTGGAGAGGGACTAGGCCAGGTGGAGGCCAGACACTCCTAACTCAGCCATGCAGTCAAAGGCCTGGCTACCTGGGTCCCATCCATTTGTTCACAGTGGCTACCATGGTACGATTTTCTCTTACATCCCCAGAACACAAGTGCTCTGCCCTGAGCATAGACTGCTCCGGTCAACTCTACCATGGGCCTTACTGGTGGACAGACGGTCACTGTTGGGAGTGCCCACCCTCCCGCAGCAACTCACCTCCACCTCTAGGACAAACCCAAGGAGCGATGCTAGGCCAGAGGCCATGTGGACTGTGGCGTACGTGGCCCTGGTCACGCCTGAGCCCCCCCGGCCCCCCCATGGACCTCGGGCAGGTGCTTGCCGTCCCTGAGCATGACAGAGGGAGGGCTGAGTGTGACGTAGGAAGTGCTTCCTACACTGCAGGCCTCACCCTGTGTTCGAGAAGGGGGTGGCCTCGATTGCGCTTACACACAGCCAGGGTCTGTCCTAGCACAGGTGGGTGACGCAGACCCTATAAGGGGCAGACTTGAGGTGTCACAGGGATTCTGCGTGACAAGATCCCGCCTCTCACTGTCCTGATCGGAGTGGTGTAGCCAGTGGGTACATCTGGCAGGGATCACACAAAGGCCCCCTTCTTGGGTGAGGGTTCATATGAAGCCTCACTTGCCGAGTGGGGCTGAAGAGGGTGCCCAGCCCTCGCTTTGTCAAGAGAAGCCAGAAATCTCATTTTTACCTGAGTTCTCCAGATGTTTAAATGGTGACTCCAAAAAAAGTTTTGTCTAAACAGCATGACCACGGGTGGTCAGTGCAAGGAAGGGCTCATCTCGAGGCAGCAGCCAGGTGTAGACGATGCAAGTGTAGACAAGGGTTCCCCGGTCGGACTCACCATGCCCCAAGAGCCTTGGATGGCGAGTAGCCCCAGGGCTGTGGAGGTGGGTCTCGCGCCCGCCCCCCGGCTCACCTGAGTGCCCTATTGCCGGGGCGCCACATCCACCATGGGCTTCTGGACCCCAAAGGCCGTGATAAAGATGTTCACCACGACGATGATGAACACCAGGCCTGTGGCCAGGTTGTTGAGGAAGTCCAGCTTGGCGTGCTTGGCTGGGTTGTTAAGGTCGTACTTGACTGCAGGCGAGAGGGAGTGGAAGGTGCTGAGGGCAGCCCAGACATGCGCCCAGCCCGGGGACGTGGACGGAGACCCCACGTGGGGAGCCGTGCATCAAGCTGCGCTGAGGGGACCTTACAGGGCCCTCGGCTGCATTTGGAGTGAGTTTTGTCCCCCGGAGGAAAATACTTCTGTTTCACTAAAACACTGACGATGGGGTCCGTGGCTCGGGCAGCCCTGCTGTCTGTGACCCTACCTCTGCAGGCATCCCCACGCCCACTTTCTCCATAAGAAACTGAAGCTCAGACAGGCCAAGCGCCTGAGGTCACAGAGCTGAGGACGCTGCTCCTGGA